>NW_007732659.1:111665-119598 GCF_000696425.1 Galeopterus variegatus
ATGCTATACGAAGTTATTACGGAGGCTCCGGAACCGCCCCGGCCGACAGCAGCCTGGCGTCGGGACCCCTCCGGGCGATGCCTGTGCCCACCTCAGGCCCCGAAGCCGCAAACACTGCGCCGCCCGCGCAGAACCAGGAGGGGCGGGGCTGGGGCGGTGCAGGGGAGGCCGCTTGCGCCTCTGGGAGATGTAGTCCACGTGAGGACCCAAGGATTTTGGGAAGTGTAGTTCTTCGCTTTTATCTGGTGGGGCGGGACCCTGGCTGAGTGGGTCACATGCCCAGACACCGAGGGAGGGCTCCCAGGAGGCTGCCCCGGTTTGCTGTTGGGAAGTGTAGTTCTCCGCTTTTATCTGGTGGGGCGGGACCCTGGCTGAGTGGGTCACATGCCCAGACACCGAGGGAGGGCTCCCAGGAGGCTGCCCCGGTTTGCTGCAGCCCTTAGTGTGTTGTAGGGCCCTGGGTTCCGGGTCTTTTAGGAAGGGAAGGTTCTCCCAGGACATTGTCTTGTAGCTATGTGTTTGCATAAATGATTGTTAAGGCCACTAGGCAGCTGCCAAAATTAAATTTATTAGTTAACCATTTAGATATTTTCTGATGTTAATTGTCTGTATAGGTCCGTTGGCCATTTCCTATTGAAATGTTCGTTTTTTGGTATCATTTTGAACTACCGTGTATGCATAATTTTTTAAAGAGGAAAGTGCTTTGTTGTTTAGCCTGACTATGAAAGTATTGCATTCATTAAAAAAAAATTTTTTTACACAGTATGTGGAATGAAGAAACGTAATAACGAAATAAATCCAGCAGAAACACAGATTCCATCTGTGCGTAAATGCTATTTGGTGCACATACACACTTGTGTAAGTGAAATAAAAATAGAATCACACTTCTTGTCCTACTTTATTTTTTTGTCTAACTGCATTTATTCATGAACACCGGCCTATTGGCTCAACTGCGGAGGTATGTAAGCAGGCTCAAGTGTTTACAATTCTTTGGATGCCACACCTCATAGTACACAGACCTTATAAAATTTGACTAGCAAGTAGCCCTCAATAACCACCTGGAAATCAGCATAGGAAGTAATGAGAAAAGAGCAGTGTCAAGAAACTTCCGATTTAACTACTTCAGCATTTATGCTATTTAAAATTGTGAAATGTGCACGTGGAGAGCCAGTTAGAACATGTAGTTCATTCTAATGCATGGTTATAAGAGAAACACCCTTGCAACCACCCACCCAAATTTGGGAAGTGGACCCTTACTAATACTTAGGACTCCCTTCCCAATCAGAGCTACTAGTATCATGACTTTTGAGATAGACCTTTTTTTTGCTTTTTTTTTTTTTTTTGTAGTCTTACATCCTTATACACTGGTTTTATATGTTATTAACTTTGTACAATAAAATCATACAACTGTATTTTTTTGCATTTTGTTCTCCAAACATTTTGTTGGCTTCACCCTTGTTATTGCATATAGCTTTACCTAATAGATGGACATTTGTGTTGTTTCTGGGTTTTAACCATCAAGAACAATGGTAAAACAAATACGGTAATGTTGCAGCAAGCAGGATTGAAGCCATTTTGAGACCTAAAACCACATGGGCTCTAGAAGATTTTAAAAAGACAGTTTTTTTTCTTGGCATGAATTTATTTCTCTGAGTTTCCTTTTTTCCCCTGGCTATTTGATATTTTGGACCTTGGTTATGGGGCAAGATGATATTATTTACCTGAATGTAAAGTTGTATTCCAGCCAGGCTGAAGCTGCAGACTTGCATGTACGACCCACACCCTGAGATAAGGATGGGAGCAGAAACCAGATGGAATCTTGGCAAGACCTTGCCTGAGACCTTGCATGAAGCCTTCGCTGCCCACATGCCCTCCCTCCTGCTTTTCATTTCCTGTGTTCCATTCTCTCATACTCCCTCTTAAAAAACCCCTCAGTAAACCTGAGTCTTTGAGATGGCTTTAGCCTGGCCATTCTTCAGGTTTACCGGAGAAATGGGTTAGCCTAACATCTCTTCTCAGGTTACTGGTATTCCTGAATAAAAGCTTATTTCCCTTTTCACAAACATTTGACTTTTCAGTGGTTTGCTTTTGTCTGAGGGCTGGCAGCCAAACCTGTGAGATTGGTATCAATATGGGGGAGCCTCAGCCAGGAGCTGAGTTGCCCCTTTAACAGTAACACATCAGTGGTAGAATATAGGCAGTGGTACAGTCAGCCCTTCATATCCCCGAGTACTGCATCCATGGATTCAATCAACAGCGGATAAAAAAATGTCCAGGAAAAAAACCAATAAAAATAGGTCCAGGCTCTGCTTCTTTTAGGCCCCACCCAGCAGCTCAGGAGCTTGAGTGGGCATTGGGAGGGGCAGGTGGGGATGGATAGCTGCTAGATCAGAGGAGAGGCTCCTGAGCCGCCCCCCCCCCGGCCCCCAGGGCCCACCCTGTGCGCCAGGCCCAGCCATGATCAAGGCGATCCTCTTCTTAAACAATCATGGGAAGCCGCAGCTCTCCAAGTTCTACCAGCCCTACAGTGAAGATACAGAACAGCAGTCATCAGGGAGACTTTCCATTTGGTATCTAAGAGAGATGAAAACTACTTGTAATTTCCTAGAAGGAGGATTTTTTTTTTTTTTTTTTTTTTAAAAATAAAAATTTGTAAATGCATATATGATTCATATATAATCTTTTAGATTTAAGGCACTTAGATTTAAGGTATAAGAAAAATATTCTTTTTCTTTTTGGTTTTTTGTTTCTTTTTCTTCTCTTTGTAACTTTTGTTTCAATTTTGCTTGGTAAACAGCTTACAGTTTATTTATGTTTACTTATCCATTGACGAGACTACATTTGTCTAGAAGGTGTTTGCTAATAAGCCAACCATATATCTACCCTGAGCTTGCTATTTCTTTATTACAAAGATTTTTATCTACACGCTGAGTAAATATGTATGTCTATTAATCCCATTCCCAGAGAATGACCCATTTACTTTGAGACAAGAAGGAGGATTATTAATTGAAGGATCTGACTGAATTACAGACATTATGCAACGTTATATTTTGTCTTGTGTGGATTCTTCAGAAAGTGAACATGGCATTTTAGATCTAATTCAATTATTCATGGAAACATTAGACAAGTGTTTTGTAAACGGCTGTGAACTGGATTTAATTTTCCATGTAGACAAGGTTCACAGTATTCTTGCAGAAGTGGTTATGGAGGGAATGGTATCGGAGACCAACATGAATGGAGACTGTTATACAAATAGATGCACAGAATAAATTGGAGAAATCTGAGGCTGGCTTAGTGTGAGCTCCAGCCCATGCTGATGTTAACATTGCTGAGATCCCGAGAAATATTAACATTAGTGAAATCAGTATAAAAGTGCCAAACCTGCCCTGTTTTGAATAAAAAATTTAAAAGACCACTCCCAGGTATAATCCAGGGGGAAAAGTCATCTAAGTTTACCGTATAGCTGTTTACCAAAAGTAGAGGAGGAGTCTTTGCTCTTGGATTTAAGTCAAGGTATTGTATAGAAGTTGTGTAAAATCAGTATGAAAATTCGATATTGCTTTTGTTGCTCAGTGATTTTAAGGCAATTGAATAGTTCCAGTGTGATTTTTTTTCTTTTCTAAACTGCATTCTTATGCCACCGCAGGCATGCCTCTATGTATTGACTAATATAGTATTTCGAAAAGTGTTTGAGAGTACATAATTTCTTTAACTATGTACAAACAAAATGTTGGTGTTTTGTATGGATCACAAGTGAAGCATTCCTTAATTCTTTCTGCTCTTTGTCACAATTGTTATTTAAAGAACCAAGTATGTATTGCATGAAAACATTATGACCTTTTTCTCTTAGTTTAAAGAAATTCCAAGGTTACTGGACTTCTAAAGCACCTTTCTCTTTGCCTGATATCTACTTTAGCAATATTTTTTTTTACGACCCTCTGACTCAACAAAGTGAATAAAAGTATATTTTATCACTGGCCAACAGGTACACGAAAAAATGCTCAACATGACTAGTCATCAGGGAAATGCAAATTAAAACTACATTGAGATACCACCTCACCCCAGTTAGACTGGCTATAATCAAAAAGATGGTGAATAACAAAGCTGGTGAGGGTGTGGAGAGAAGGGAACACTCCTACACTGTTGGTGGGACTGTAAATTAGTACAACCACTATGGAAAACGGTATGGAGGTTTCTCAAACAGCTACAGATAGATCTTCCAAACAATCCAGCAATCCTACTTCTGGGTATATGCCCACAAGAATGGAAATCATAATGTCAAAGTGATACCTGCACTCCCATGTCCATTGCAGCTCTGTTTACAATAGCCAAGATATGGAACCAACCTGAATGTCCATCAATGGATGATTGGATAAGAAAATGTAGTATATATACACCATGGAATACTACTCAGCCATTAAAAAAAGAATGAAATTCTCCCATTTGCAACACATGGATGAGCCTGGAGAAACTTATGAGTGACATAAGCAAAGCACATAGGGATAAATACCACATGTACTCACTCATATGTGGGAGCTAAGAGAGACAGAAGGAAGGAGAGAAAGACCACAGTGGTGCATTGGACTTGCAGAGGGAGAGAACATTCTCTGGGCTACAAAGTTCAGTGGGTGGGAAAGGGGAAGGGGAGGCTGGGGCTAATTGGGTGGGGGACATGGGGTACAAAAGCTATTTGTGGTAATGGGCATGCTGCCAGCATGAATCTGGCCTTCACATCTTGGGCCCGAGTGGTAACAATCAGCTTTGTATCTCATGAATATTCATAACCAATAAAAATATATATATTAAAAAAAGAATCAATAAATAAAGAAAAGGAAAAAAATAACAGATAATGAATTCAAAATTGGCACACAGTGAGGGAGAATAAAATGTCAACAGGAATAATATTTCATTTCTTGATTAAGGAATAGCAGGATGAAGGTTCTGTGTACTACAGTGGGAATGCTAGAGAGTAGCAGCAGTTTTGAGGGAGGGGCAGGAGTCAAGAGTTCATTTGGTAATTTGCTAAGATTGAAAATTTATGTTATCATGATGTACAGGTAACATCTGAAATAAACTGTACTATGGTTTAAAAAAAAAAATCTCCCAAAAACCAAAAAAAGAAAGAAAAGAAAAGAAACAAAAATAATACAATAATAACAAATAATTCAAATTTTAAAACAGTACAGTATAACAACTATTTACATAGCACGTACATTGTATTAGGTATTATAAGCAATCTAGAGATGATTTAAAGTATATGGGAGGATGTGTGTGGGTTACATGCTAATGCTACAACATTTTATGTAAGAGACTTGAGCATCTGTGGATTTTGGTATTGGAGGGGGATCCTGGAACCAATCCCCTACAGATACTGAGGGACAACTGTATATGAGTGTTCACTGCAAAAGTCTTTCAACTTTGCGTTTGAAAATGTTCGTAATAAAATGTTGGAAAAAATTGTATGGCCGGGGTTTGAGCTAAAGCGGAAAAGTGCTTTCCTCCCAGGTCATCCCTCGTACAACTAAAAAACCTGGACATAACACAACAAACAAGCATAGAAAGACTCTGAAATGTGGAAAGAAGAAGGCAAACTGTCTGGGACTTTGGAGCAGAAGAACAACACAGTGGTAAATTCCTTCATTTTCTTGTCACCTCCCATATCTCCCAGCTAAGGTGTTGCAGAAACTTCCAACCCAGAATTGTCAACAGGTAGTTATGGACTGAATGTCTGTGTCTCCCCAAAACTCATATTCTGAAATCCTAACCCCCAGTATGGTGGTATTAGGAGGTGGGGCCTTTGGTAGGTAACAGGTCATGAGGTTGGATCCCTCATGAATTGGGTCAGTGCCCTTATAAGAAGGGACACGAGGGCTTGCTTCCTCTCTACTCTCCACCACGTGCAGATACGATGAGAAGACCATGATCTGCAAACCAGGAAGTGGGTCCTCACCAGACACTGGATCTTTAGGCACCTTGATCTTGGACTTTACAGCCTCCAGAACTATGAGAAATAAGTGTTTGTTGTTTAAGCCATTCAGTCTGTGAGAGCTTGAACAAACTAAGACAAGACAGACAAAAACAAACAAACAAACAAAAAGCTCTCTAACACAGAGAACCTTTTTGGAAGTACCCACCCTACTCCAACCAAACGCCAACAGAAAAACCATAACTTCTGCTCATCTGAACCCATGGAAACAAGAAGAAAGTAATACATTTTTCTCAGGTAGAAAGAAAACTGTCAACCGTGGTGAATTCTACATTCAGCAAAAATTCAGGAATAAAAGGGAAAGAACGAAATTTTCAGACAAAGGATAATTAAGAGTATTTATTGCTAGCAGACCTACCATTAAAATATACTTTAAGAGGAAATACTCTCAGCAAAGTAAATGATAGCAGAAATAGGCTTGGAACTGCAGAAAGTAAAAAAGAACAGTGGAACGGGTAAAAATAGAGACAGATAAAATAGACTATGCTACTTATGAGTTTCTTAAGTCATATGTGATGGTTGAAGCAAAAAGTATAACACCATTTGATGTCATGCTTAATGTATATAAAGGAAATACTTAAGACAACTATATTTAAAAAGTGGGGAGGCAAAGGGACCTAAATAGAAGTAAGGTTTCTACATTTTGCTGACTGTGATAAGTTACATATGTATATTTTTATTCCTAGAGCAACCGCTAAAAAAAACATTTGAAGTGATGTACCCAAAACCACAGTAAATAAATCTAGATGGAATTCTAAAAAATGTTCATGCAACCCACAGGAAAGCAAGAGAAGACAGAAGAATGAGAAACAGAGGAAAATGAAAATAAACTAATAATCCTTTATCTGTCATTGATGAAACGGCTTATAATAGACAAGATACTGACTCTGTCTAAAGGTCTTCTAAAACAAAAATTCAAATAAAAAATTTTTTTCAAATAACAGTAATAATAACTTTTTTATTATTATTTTTAAAGATCTCATTTGGCTTTATTGCAATTCTAGAATTGTGCAACACATCATTCCATAAAATACATTAAGTATTCCTGATAATAGCTTTAAAAAGCACAGTGCTGTAAGCATTCTGTACATACTGGCGTGCCTCTCTGTGGGTTTCTCTAGGGTTTGCAGATGCCTGGGGATACATGAAGACTTTCCCAGGGGGCATACAGTTATTAAGAGTTTTAAGGGAATGAGTTTCTAGGCCACTATTTCCATTTGTATTGTCCTTGCATAAGAGGCGTTCTTCTCTTCCCTCTCCTTTGTCCCCTTCAAATTCCCCTCCTCCCACTATCCAGAGGACTCTTAAAACAGTGCAGTGCCCAGGGGTATAAAATTCTCTGGGGTACCCCACCATAGAGCAACTGAAATGATTGTTTTGCCTTTTATTTCCTGATTAGACACAGGGCTTCTCTGCCTTTAGTCTTATTTCTGGTAACAGTTGAGCATTGTGTTAGAAATGGGGTATACAGACCCTTAGGGAGCTCTGAAACCAGATATTTCAGCAGTTAGGGGGTGATGGTAATGTCTTTTAACAATCCCTCCTCATCCATTCCACAAACATTGTCAAATAATGTCCTGCTTTTGAGACAGAGTGTATGGTAAGAGCAAAGAAAAGAGGGCTCTGGCAAAAAAAAAAAATATGTATATATATATATAGAGAGAGAGAGAGAGAGAGAGACAGAGAATGCTTAAGATGGAACATGCGCACACACGTGAACACACATGAACACACATGCACACACACACACTACTCTCAGCAAGAGGTGATGTGAAAAATATTTCTTTTTTTTTTTTTGTCTTTTTCCGTGTCCGGCAACGGATCGCAACCCTCAGTGTTGCCCCCGTACCGGACCGGGGACCGGCAACGGGATCGCAACCCTCAGCGTTGCTCCCGCACCTCGCTCAGCCAGTGAGCGGGAACCGGTCTGTATGTGGGATCCGAACC
>NW_007732659.1:120046-122614 GCF_000696425.1 Galeopterus variegatus
TGTAGGCGGCCACCATCTGGGTCTGTGCTTACATGACCTCTTTTTTTGTGCATGTGCAGGGCGTAGCGAATTCTTACAGTTTTATGTCATCTTAGCATCTTTTTTTTAATTGAAACATAATTGGTTATACGTATTTGTGGGGTACAGAGTTCACTATCAGTATTTGTATACGATATGTGATGATCTAATCAGGATAGTTGGCAGATTCCTCATTGCAAAACGTATTTATTCTTTGTATCCATCTCAGCATCCATTTTGAATATAAACTGGACTTTCTTATCCCAGAAGCAGGGCTCAGTCACCCTTGATACAGTTTCCAGTTCTCTACCTCCTTCCAGTTCCAGATTTCTGCCTTATACAACTGCCTCCTGGTGACCACCTCCCTACGAGCTAGATACAACCTACTTGGCTACCACTTTGACCCCCGTGCCCCACACGGATTGAGCAGATATACTGCAGTGACCACCTCTCCGTCACAGCATGGCCCCACGGAACTCATGCCTGCTTGCTGTAGACCCACCAGTTAGAACTGCCCGTGGGGGGGCCGGCCCGTGGCTCACTCGGTAGAGTGTGGTGCGGATAACACCAAGGCCACGGGTTCGGATCCTATATAGGGATGGCCGGTTGGCTCACTGGCTGAGCGTGACAACACCAAGTTAAGGGTTAAGATCCCCTTACCGGTCATCTTTTTTAAAAAAAAAAGAACTGCCCGTGGGGAACCTGCTTGGGTAGTGCACTGGACCCCAATAAAGGCTTTGACCCACAGACCCTCCTCTCTTTCTCTCTTGTTCCCCACCTGCTGGCTGAGTGGGTGTGTCCTGGATGGCTCCCCCCTCCCCACTGGCTCCGCGAGACATGCTACCCTCTTCTCTCATGGATCTGTAATACAGTAAGGCTTCCGTTATGTCCTGGGTTTTGTTGTGCTGCCTCCTCTGTGTCCCACCTGACCAACACACCTGAACCTAACTCTCCTCCCAGTCAGGGCTCTCCTAGAGAGTGGCTATCTTCTTAGGCATAAACTGGACTCAGGTCAGATAAGAGCCATGAGAATATCTGCCAGCATAAACAAGTTTCCTCTAAGAGGGACACCTGTTCATGGGTTGAACACTTAGGCATTAGGCTGTCTGCCAGGATAAAGAAGTATCTCATGAAAGGAACACTGTAAACACCCCTGATCTCCCTGGAGCTGCAGACTTGCACATACTATACAGACACCGGGAAACCAAGGAAGACATCAATAAAGCTATGCTAATTCCACCCCTCCAGCAGGGCCATGAGATAACAATAAGGACAGGTGCAGAAACCAGTTGAGTCTGGACGGGACTGCACCTGGCCCCTGCACATCCCCCTCCCTCCTGCTTTTCATTTCCCAAGTTCCATTCCCTCAACCCCCTCTTTAAAAACCCCTCAGTAAACCTGAGTCTTTGAGAAGGAAACTTTGATCTGAACTTCCAGCCTCCAGAACTGTAAGAAAATAAATTTCTGTTGTCTAAGCCACCCATTCTGTGTCATTTTGTTGTGGCAACGCTTTGAAGAACAGTTCGTCATGTAAACATCTTTTTGTTTTTGTTTTTTCTCCCATAAGGATAATTAGAGTAATACAAAATAATTTAATAATCTAATTTAAAAATATGAAAAAATAATGAATGAGTGAATGAATGAAATAAGGTCATATGTTGTTAGTTGTCAAATGAGTGGGATAGAGAAGACAGTAGTCTTCTTGTCCCTGCTCTCGAGTTCTGCATCCTTCAAAGGGTCTTCCTCATCAGGCCCCCATGGTTTTACTCATTCTGTGCCTCCATGTCCTCTTGTCTGCTTTAAAGCCCCAGCTACAACTGGCCCGTGTTTGGGGAGGATGCCTTTCCCACCAACCTAGAACATGATCTTGTCTTCCTCCAGACTTGTAGAGAAACCCCTGCCTCCAAGCATCATTTTAACAAAGGTCTCGTCTCATTCCCATTTGCATTTTAAGTCTGTGGAGACTGGACCTACCCCATTGTTGCGGTGAACAGGACTGAAGCCATATTGGGACCTATAAAAGATTTTAAAAGGATGCAGTTTTTTTCTTGGCATGCGTTTCTCTGAGTTCCCTCTTTTCCCATGGTTATATGATATTTTGAACCTTGGTTATGGGGCAAGATGACATTATTTATATGAATGTAAAGTTGTTTTCCAGTCAGCCTGGAGCTGCAAACTCGCACAAACTATCCAGACCCTAACCAAGGAAGACATCAACAAAGCTATGCTGATTCTGACCCTCCAGCAGGGCCATGAGATAACAATAAGGACAGGTGCAGAATCAGCTGAGTCTGGACAGGACTGCACCTGGCCCCTGCACATCCCCCTCCCTCCTGCTTTTCATTTCCCAGGTTCCATTCCCTCAACCCCCTCTTTAAAAACCCCTCAGTAAACCTGAGTCTTTGAGACGGCTTTAGTCTGGTGTAAGGTACGTGCTGGACATAGACCTATTTCCCCCTCCCTCTGCATACCAGAGTTCCTCCTCCACGCTGGGAAACCACCCCTGGCCAAGGTAGTTTACCCAAGGAAAGGCATGTCTCCTCTAAGACA
>NW_007732659.1:123537-124642 GCF_000696425.1 Galeopterus variegatus
TCTGAGGGCTTTAAAAGAAAAGCACGTGAGAGTCGCTCTTTCTCTGTTTGCCATTTCTGCCATGTGAGACTCCTGCATTGCTGTAAAACCACCACCAAACAAGACTCTCACCAGCTGTGTTCCCTGGACTTTGGACTTCCCAGCTTCTGAAACTGTAAATGATCAATTTTGTCTTCTTTCTAAATCATCCAGCTTCAGATATTTTGTTATAAGCAACAGAAATGGACTAATACAATATCTATCTATCTATCTATCTGTCTGTCTGTCTGTCTGTCTATCTATCTATCTATCTATCTGAGAGAGACTATATTCTCCTAGTCTGTGGCTTGCTTTTTCATTTTCTTATTGTCTTTGGTGAGAAGAAACTTTTATTTTTGATAAAGTCCAATTTATCACGTTTTTTCTTTTATAGTTGATGCATATGTGTCCTATTTAGGAAATCTTTACACTCGCCTAGTTCATAAAGCCTTTTCTCCTATGTTTGTTTCTGGAAACTTTATAGTTTTGCCTCTTACATTTAGGTCTGTGATCCATTTTGAGTTAATGTTTGTGTATGATGTAAGGTAGAGATTGAGGTTCCCTTTTCTCCATGTGGAAATCCAGCTGCTCCAGCACCATTTGTTGCAAAGACTTTCCTTTCCTCAGTGAATTGCCTGTAGGTCTTTGTCAAATATCAACTATCTTGATGTTTTCTTCTGGCCAGAATAGAGTAACAGAGACTAAATTCATCCTCCTGCTGAAAAATGAACAAGATGTATGAAGTGATGGCTTCAGGACACTGGGCATCAGGCAGTGAACCCTGAGAAAAGGGAAACAAATAAAGTGCCCTAAAACTGCCTCATCTTGCTGCCTTGAGGGAGTTTCCAGGCTCTGGCACAGAGAATGGGAACCTGGATAGAACTCTGGCAACTCCCTGAGTGGAGGGGATAGGACTGAGATAGGAAGGACATTAAGGCATTTGGAGTTTATGGGAGAAAGTGTTACCAAAACCCCAAAGTTCTGTTTGCTCACCACTCAATAACCAATAATTGAGAGACAAGTGTTGGTGTAAGGAAAGGTAGCCTTTAATCAGGAAGCTGGAAGCCTGGGGAAATGGTAGACCTAT
>NW_007732659.1:125504-127688 GCF_000696425.1 Galeopterus variegatus
GGTGTAAGGAAAGGTAGCCTTTAATCAGGAAGCTGGAAGCCTGGGGAAATGGTAGACCTATGTCCCAAAGACCATCTCCACCTCTCCCAGACTTTCCAAGGGGTTTTATAGGGACATATGGTAACGGGTTGATTCATGGTGATATTAACAAGGATGCGCAGGAAAGTTGCAGATAAACATCAAAGAACTTCTTGGGTGGGAGCTGATTCATGGTGACCATCTTCCATGAAGTCAAGTCACGGGTTCAGTTCCTGTTAACCTCAAAAAGATCTAGTTAGTAAGCTAGTAAAGAATGGCCACCGGGGTTAATAATTTCTTCTATAATTATTCTGTGTTTAGTGTGAGCAAAAGTCATTATGTTCTAGCATCATGTGGACAAAAATCATTGTATTCTAATGTCCAGCTGCAAGCTATGTGGTTCGGGTTACAAGAGTAATAGAAAAAAATACTTTTTAACTTAGAAGTTTAACAGAATGGAGTCACTTCTGTTCAGCTTGTTACAAAAGTAGTGAAGAAGATAGACGTACACAGAAAGAGAGCTCCAGAGATCTGCTGGGGATCCCATGCAAGTATTTATCTGGTTGGTGAATGACACATGCGTGTGGAGACACTGCCTTAAACTGGGGAAAGACCCACCTGAAAGGATTAGAGGTAACTATTTAATGTTGACACAGGGCAAGGGATGATGCCTATGCCTAAGATCCAGACTAGAAAACTACATGATTCATGGGGTGCTGGGTTAATTCACAGAAGAGTCTTACCTCAGAAATGGGAAATGATGGGCCTTAGACTGAGCACTGCTCTGGTTCCACCTAATGAATCTTAAAAGCAAGACCTGAAAGGATCAAACCATTTCAAAATAACTTTACTGCATCCCAGAACAAAGCTCAAGAATATTTGTAAAAATACAAAAACATGGATGTACTCAATGGGAAAATGAATGTGGAATTAGAAATCAATAAGAAAATGATATCTGAAGTATCCCCAAATATTTGGAAATTAAACAATATGCCTGTAAATTACCAAAGGTACAAAGAAGGAATCATGGGGGAAATAAGAAAACATTTTACCTGAATGATTATGATTACTTGCATAAAACAATATATCAAAATTTGTGAGACAAAGCCAAGCAGTGCCTATAGGGAGATGTATAGATTTAAATACTAATATTAGAAAAAGAAGTGTGTTCTAAAATTGATCTAAACTACCACCATAAAAAACTAGTGAAAGAATAGAACGTTATACCCAACATAATTAGAAATAATGAAATGACTTCAGTATCAACTGTTTTATATAACATGTCTGGGTTTAAAAACAAAACAAAACCATAAGGCATACAAAAAGAAAGAAAAAACACCATTTGAAGAGACAAAGCAATCATCATAACCAGACCCAAATATGACACAGATGTTGAAACTATCAGACAGGAAATTTAAAATAATGATGATTAATATGTTAAAGGCTATAATGGGAAGGGTAGACAAATGCGAGATTAAATAGGTAATTCCAACAGAGAGATGGAAAACATAAGAAAGATTCAAATGGAAATACTATAAATAAAAAATTAACACAAATAAAGAATGTTTTAAATGGACTCATTAATAGACTTTTTTTTTTTTTTGTCTTTTTTCGTGTCCGGCAACGGGATCGCAACCCTCGGTGTTGCGCNAAAAAGAACAGTAGTACACTTTGGATGAGAAATGGTGAACAACCTCTCCCACCCATCCTTCAAATCAAGACCTAGAACTAGTCTGAGGGGGAGGAATAGGACTTTAATCTGGAGAGATTTGGAAAAATCCTCCTGGACTTCAAATTCTGTGTGTATCTATTTACTTTCCAGTTTATGCTAACAACGCTCTCTGCCTTAAGGAAATTTTCATTCCAGAAATTTAGAGAGGCCAGAGTGAAGGGCAGAGAAAAGGAAACAAAGAGTAGAGAGCTGGAGGCTCAAAGGCATAAACACCCTTTTCATGTTCTTCCAGGTTCTCTGGCCCAACTCAGTTCAACAGAGCAGGAAGGAGCATTACATGTAGGCAAAAGCTCTCTGGAAAAATCGATCATGATGCTGCATGTGCTGCTCCTTCCACCCGGACCACTTCTCACTTCTCCCAGCTGACACCAACTCATCTTTCATGGCTCAATTTATGTTGCATCTCTCTGGCAAATCTTCTCTTACCCTCTTTG
>NW_007732660.1:0-1386 GCF_000696425.1 Galeopterus variegatus
CTAACTACATAATCTTGAGTAAGCTATTTTCTTACCCCAAGAAAGCTGTTAGTTTAATAACACTGAGGCCTCAGAGAGTTTCTGTGAGACCCTCTAACCCAGAATTCAGTTGTGTGCCACAGCGGAAGCAAGGTCGGGGATAAGATACAGGCCCTGCCGTTCCCCTGGCAGTCCTCCCTCTGAGACTTTGCTCTGAAGTTGCTGTCTCAAATCCTACACAGGCTGTCCTGTCTCAGCAGGCTCTTTGGGGAAACCTGTCAAGAGGACTGATGATAGTATGAGTGAGGGTACGCTTTGGTCAGCTTGGGGCTTAGAAACAAGATGATGGCTTTGGTCTTGTCAGAAAGGAGGGTTTGAGCTGCAGACAGCAAATATCTGACAAAAAAGGAGAGATCAAAGCTATTTCAGTGAAAATGTACTTCAGAAGCAACGATTTCAAGGAGCTCCATTAATTATACTTCTATTTGAATAAGCTGATAAAAAAGCTACTGCAATTTCAGGTTGCATTAATAGGAGTCTAGTGTCTACCAATAGAAAGTAACCGGAATATTCAGTGTTTTTCACTAGCTAGACAGTATGTGGAATGTTGTATTCGGTTCTCAGCTCCACGTCAGCTAACTAGAGATCATCCACAAAGGATGGTGACTAGGAATGCTGACAGGTTTAGCCGTGGCAGGAATAAAAAAATGTCTTACCTGGGGNAAAAATGAGGTTAAAAGTTTCTGATCAGTCTTCCACCAGCCTTACCAGTCTTATCTTCCTACTATCCTCTGACCTTCAAACTGGATAATCTCCATTCCCCAGACCTGCCCTGTGCCTTCCTAACTGCATGGGGAAACAGACCCCTCTTCAACCATGCAAGATCAAGCTCTAATACCGTATCTTTCATGTAGCTTTTTTCTGCACCACTCCTCACCATCGAACCCCCTACCCCTGCCAACCAGAATGTAATCTCTATGTCCCCTGGAGGCCCACAGCACTTTGTATTTCTGATATTGCTCAGATCCCTTCCTGCCCAGGTTTACAGTTAGCAGCAAACCCAGCAGTCTTTCCCGTTAGACTAGAAGCAGCACAAAGGCACACATCTTGATGCCTCCATCCCATGTCACCCACAGGGCCCAGCAGATATCACTGTTTGAAACACTTTTGTTTAACCAAATGGCTGAAGGTGCTACAGACAAAAGTAGAGGCAAATGGGGAAAAGAAAATTTCAAAATGCAGGTCACGCTCTCCAGGGGGAGATTTGTGTGCAAAAACAGACTTAAGAAAGCTCAATGGATTTCTCTTTCAAGGGAGTCAAGTTCAAGTCTGGGCTCAGCAACTATCTAACTACATAATCTTGAGTAAGCTATTTTCTTACCCCAAGAAAGCTGTTAGTTTAATAAC
>NW_007732660.1:2997-4891 GCF_000696425.1 Galeopterus variegatus
TGCAATCTAAGATCTACATTAGCATTTCTGGTAGTTAAAATCTATGTCAAACTTATGGTCAGGTAGAACTCCATGCCTTTTTAACTGACAATAATCTATCTTGTGAAACAGATTTAATCCACTGTAAGGTTTCACATTTAAAAGGAATTCATTTCACCTAAATATCTGGGTATATTCACAAGACATTATGCAGGCATTAAAAGTTTTGTTTCCTCCAGGAAGATGGAATAGATATACTTCTCCCTATTCCTCCTGCTAAGTACAAGTAAAAATTACGGACACTGAACATAAAGCATACATAAGAACCACTCAGAAAATAGAGAGAAAGCAGCAGACAAGCTAGGCACCTTGGGACCAAAGGAATGACATGATGGTGAGTTCCGTGGGTTTTCTTTTGCCTCGGATACCCAAGACTTAGAGCTGAAGAAGTACAACTCAAAAATGCCAACAGGTGCAGACAAATAAAATCCCCAACAAAAGCCCAATCCGTTTAGCCAAAGGATCAGGAAAGGGGCAGCTTAGCAAAATAAAACACTACATAATAACTGCTCTACTCCAGTCAAACCTCAGGACAAAACTGTCTCCCTACCCTGACCCACTCCAGCAAAGGCTGAGAGGACATTTTAGAGCTGAAAAATATAATAATGGAAAATAAAAGCTTTCCGGGCTGGCCCGGTGGCGCACTACTACAGTGCACTGCTTGGGAGCGCTGCGGCACTCCTGCCGAGGGTTCGGATCCCACATACAGACCGGCCGCTCACTGGCTGAGCGANCAGTGAAAATGTACTTCAGAAGCAACGATTTCAAGGAGCTCCATTAATTATACTTCTATTTTAATAAGCTGATAAAAAAGCTACTGCAATTTCAGGTTGCATTAATAGGAGTCTAGTGTCTACCAATAGAAAGTAACCGTAATATTCAGTGTTTTTCACTAGCTAGACAATATGTGGAATGTTGTATTCGGTTCTCAGCTCCATGTCAGCTAACTAGAGATCATCCACAAAGGACGGTGACTAGGAATGCTGACAGGTTTAGCCGTGGCAGGAATAAAAAAATGTCTTACCTGGGGAGGGGCAGACTCACAAATATTAGAAAGCTCTCTTATTATAGAAACACAGATTCAGTCTATGTTGCTTGCAAAACAAGACAGAATCAGTGGAAAGTCAAAGGAGGACAACCTTCATAAAGGAAAAGAGGTTTTAACTCTAAAGGATTAGCTCATAAAGCAGTGAGGCCCAGTACTAGAGATATTCATTCTGTACCACTCAAAACTGTTCTGGGTGTTACATTGTCACTAGAATCCCACTAAACTGCATAACTCTTACTTATCCATCAACTCTCAGTTTAAATGTTGCTTCCTTCAACAGGACTTCTTGACCTCCCAGATAAGTTAGGTCTGGGTATTAAGTGCTCTCAAGTATTCTGTCATTTGTTTAATATGTGTCTTCTGTCTAACATATTTACATTCCATGAGGACAAAGGACTGTGTATTTCCAGTGTCTAGCACAGAAACTAGCATATAGGAGTCTGTGAATCAATGGTGACCATCGATCAGGAATACTACAGAAAGAAATCTTACAATGGGGAGGGGTCTGGACCACATTAATTCTCAGGCATCTTCTAACTCTCCATTTGCATGTCTTTGGTGCAATCTAAGATCTACATTAGCATTTCTGGTAGTTAAAATCTATGTCAAACTTATGGTCAAGTAGAACTCCATGCCTTTTTAACTGACAATAGTCTATCTTGTGAAACAGATTTAATCCACTGTAAGGTTTCACATTTAAAAGGAATTCATTTCACCTAAATATCTGGGTATATTCACAAGACATCATGCAGGCATTAAAAGTTTTGTTTCCTCCAGGAAGATGGAATAGATATACTTCTCCCTATT
>NW_007732660.1:5274-7353 GCF_000696425.1 Galeopterus variegatus
GTTGCCGGTCACGAAAAAAGACAAAAAGGGGGAAAAAAAAAAAAAAGAAAAGAAAAGCTTTCCAGCAGACAGTGGAAAGAATTAGTGAACTAGTAGGCAGAACAATAAAAATAACCCAATCTGAACAACAGAAAGAAAAAAAAAAGACTTAATAAAAAAAAGAAAAAGGCCTCAGGGACCTGTTGAGTAAAATAAAAGATCAGAATCTAGAAAGGAGAGGAGAAAGAGGGTGGGGCTGAAAGAGTACTTAAAGAAATGATGCTGAAAACTTCCCAAATGTGGCAAGAGACATAAATCTATAGATTCAAGAAGCTGAGAAAGCTCCAAACAGAATAAAGCCAAAGAAGTCCATGCTAACACACAATAACCCCCTAAAAACTAACGACAGAAAAATTATTGAAAGCAGCCAGACAAAAAAGATACCTCTCTTTTGGGAGAAAAAAACATTTCAAATAACAGCAGATTTATCATCAGAAACCATGAAAGCCCGAGGGAAAAGGTAAAGAATTTTCAAGAGCTGAAAGAAAAGAACTATCAACCCAGAATCCTATACCCAGCAAAAATATTCTTCAGGAATGAAGGGGAAATCAAGACATTCTCAATCAAGGAAAACTAAGAAAATTTGTCCCCAGCAGACCTACCCTAAAAGAATGGCTAAAGGAATTTCTCTAAACAGAAAGGAAATGATAAGAGAAGGGACCTTAGAACATGTGGAAGGATGAAAAAACAAAGTAAGCAAAAATACAGTGAATAGGCTTTCCTTCTGTTTTGGGTTTTCCATATTATGTTTGACAGTTGAAGTAAAAATTAAACAGTGTATGATGTGGTTCTAAATGTATGTAGAAAAATTATTTAAAACAATCATATTATAAACAGGGGACAATAAAGGGACCTAAAGGGAGGAAAGATTTCTACACTACTCTAAAACTATAAAAATGATACACCAGTAGCCTGTGATAAGTTATATAATGTAATAACTAGAGCATCCACTACAAAAGCTATACTGAGAGAGTCACTCAAAAACACTATATACAAATCAAAATGGAATTCAAAAAGTGTTCAAGTAACCCACAGGAAGGCAAGAAAAAGAAAACAGAGAAATGAAAAACAGAAAATAAAAAATAAAATGGCAGACTTAAGTCCTAACATATCAATAATTACATTAAATCTAAGTGGTCTGAATACACCAATTAAAAGACAGAAAGTGGCATAATAAATTTAAAAAGATGACCCAACTATCTGCTGTCTACAAAAAAGTCACTTCGAATATAATGATATAAGCAGGTCAAAAGTAAAAGGACAGCAAAAGATATACCACGCAAACATCAATCAAAAGAAAGCACAAGCGGCTCTATTAGTATCAGATAAAGTAGACATCAGACCAAAGAAAATTACCCGAGATAGAAAGGAACAGTATATAATTATAAAATATATAATGAATACATAGCAATCCTAAATCTGTATGCACCAAACAACAGAGTTGCAAAATATGCAAAGGAAAAACGGATAGAACTCAAAGGAGAAATAGAGAAATCCACAATTAGAGTCAGAAACATCAGCACCCTCTCTCAGCAACTGATAGAACGATTAAACAAAAAATCAGCAAGGATACAGAAAAACTTAACGCCATTGACCAACAGAATATAACAGATATTTATAGAACACTCCATCCACAACAGCAGAATACACATTCTTTTCAAGTGCCCATGGAACAACTATCAAGATAGACCATAGTCTGGGCCATGAAACAAACCTCAACAAATTTAAAAGGATTAAAATCATAGTGTGTTCTCTAATTACAAAGGAATCAAACTAGAAATCAATAACAGAAACATGAGAGGAAAATCTTCAAACAGTTGGAAACTAAACAGCACACTTCTAAATAATCCAGAGTCAAATGGAAATTTAAAAACACACTGAACTAAATGAAAATGAAAATACAACTTATCAAAATTTGTGGGCCACAGTTAAAGAAGTGCTGAGAGGGAAACCTGTGTACTAAATTCATATATTAGAAAAGAAAAATGTCTCAGATCAATAATCTAAGCTCCTATCTCAAGAACCTAGAAAAAAAAAAAA
>NW_007732660.1:7773-12086 GCF_000696425.1 Galeopterus variegatus
TCAACAAATTTAAAAGGATTAAAATCATAGTGTGTTCTCTAATTACAAAGGAATCAAACTAGAAATCAATAACAGAAACATGAGAGGAAAATCTTCAAACCGTTGGAAACTAAACAGCACACTTCTAAATAATCCAGAGTCAAATGGAAATTTAAAAACACACTGAACTAAATGAAAATGAAAATACAACTTATCAAAATTTGTGGGCCACAGTTAAAGAAGTGCTGAGAGGGAAACCTGTGTACTAAATTCATATATTAGAAAAGAAAAATGTCTCAGATCAATAATCTAAGCTCCTATCTCAAGAACCTAGAAAAAAAAAAAAGCAAAATAAGCGCAAAGCAAGCAGAAGGAAGGAAATAATAAAGATAAGAGCAGCAGTGAAATGGCTAAACTAGAAAAGAGCAAAGAGCCTCCTAAGGGAAAATGAAAAAGCCCAAGGAAGGAAAAACAAAAGAATGGCCATGAGATTCACTTTGGGACTATTTAGGATTGATAAGCAGACGAAAGCAAACCAAGTGAGGTTGCTTTAGCTTCTTCTGGGGAAAGAACACACATGACTATGAGTGAACAGGAAAGATCACTCTAGTATCCTGCTGTGAAAGAAGTCACATCACTGGGTTCTTAAGTCCAACTACAAATGTAATTAAACTTTCACATTTGAGGCTAAGGTATGAAGTAAAAAGCAAAAATCCTTTGAAAGTTAAAATGTCTTATCTAAGTGTCTGAAACATTAGCAATGACATTTCCTACCCCTATGTAAGGGGACAGCATTAAAGATCAACACATTATCTATTAAGTTAAGGCTCAGAAGGCAAGCCACAAACATGAGATAAATTTGCCAATTTTTACACATGATTTGAATATTTGTTGTTTCAAATAATTCAGGATCTTTCCCCAAACCCATTGATAATACTAGATAAATGTTTTCTTAAAAAGTCTTTCTTACCTCGTAGAAGAAGGGATGTCCAGCCATATCAAAGATGTTAACTTTGATTTCTCTGTCTCTGATTTGTACCCTGAAATGTTCAAATGGAAACAATCCCAAAGAAGGTCATGGTTTCTGCATTCACATTAATACCATTTATGTCATTTATGAATTTCAAAAGGGTATGTGTGTGAGGTTTAAAAGAGGCTTTTTTTAGTGTCTCTTCTTGATTCCAGATAATCTTTATAATATGAGCCAGCAACTTGGCAGGTGATCTTGCCCCTTATTTTAGGAACACTGAACCCACTTGGATAAGCACCCTCATTTACCTCCACCTTCACCCCGAGATACTTCAGTCCATAACTCTCAACCAACAAATGGAGGCTATTACTATGGTATTAACAAAAGTCAATTTGGGAAAAGTAGGAGCAAGATGAAGGAAAATAAAAGGTTTTATTTCACTTAGTAAGAGACATCTTAATTACTACTGGTTATTCTTAGTTACTATGAAGCAGAATAACAAAGATATATATTAATTATGTCTGTTTAATTTTCTTGTGATCTTCATTGAGCAAGAGTCTATTTGTTTTTAGAAATTAGAAAGTAAAACAAAAGGGGAAACAATAACCATTCATATTAGAATTAACTACTGTTAATATCATAGCATATTTGTTTCTAGTCTTCTTTTTTTAAGAAAAATCACCACTGGGACATTATAAATGAACATTATAAATAATTCAAACACTAAAGAAAGATACAAAAATGAAAGTTTAAAAGTTAAATCTCTATCACCTAGAAAAACCTTCATTAATATAGGTGAACATCACTGCAGACTTCTTTCTATGCATAGATAATACTGACAAACAAATATTCTCACAAAAATGAGATTACAAAATAAAAAGTATGAAAAATTTTTTTATTGAATTTAACAAAAGAAAAAGAAACTGAAGTGAATGGGGAATCATTACTGAGCTTTAAATATAAAGGTTTCCTCAACACAAGAAATATTATTTCCTAGAAGATCCCTCCAAGGTTAAGGATAGAGATTATTTACAGGAAATTAACATGCTGGTCACTTTGTTTTCTTCATGTTTCTGTAACATGGTTCAGTTTTAGACAGCTCTGATACGACCCCTACCATGGAATGGGCGACACCAGCACTTGCTCTCATTGCCCTCACACTACTCCTGGTTTATTTATTTATTATCATTCTCTTGTCCACATTTACAGCATTCACTTTTAGTTTTGAAACCATAATTCCCACAGTTGTTTTATATTACTTGTACATTTAAATCAAACTAATCCCTAATCATCTTATCATGATTTCTTCATTCCTGAGTTCTCTACTATCTTTCATCAATTCTAAGGTGCATATTTGTTTTCATTTTAACATCTGTGAAATCAGAACCAATCTCATAAAAGAGAATACGAGAAAAGCAAAACAAAACAAAAACAGCTTGAAAGCATTTGGAGAAGATCTGGTATAATAATTTATATCTTTAAAATGTACCTNAGCGCCGCCGCGCTTCCCAAGCGGCGCACTATCCAGTGCGCCACCGGGCCGGCCCCATATTCTGCTTTCTTGAATATTACCCTCATATACTCATCTGGCAATGTTCCTCTTTAAATGCATCTGCTTACCTAACAGTAAATATTTATTGAGTATCTACTAAGTACAAGCACTGTGCCAGGTACTTGGAGAAAATTTATACTAATATCCCCTTCTTCAGGAATTTTATAATCTAGGAGGAGACATTAAATACATACAAATAATAATAATAATACAAGGCAATTTATGATATGTACCATAAGTAGCATAGAGAACTTTAAGATTTTTGTCATTTGCAACCAGAAACAGTCCTGACTAATAAAGGGGGTGTTCGGAAGGCCATATGGAAACAGGAGGATTTTACATCTTGAAGAAATTGGCAAGTGGAGAGATGAGGGAAGGACATTCCAAGTGGACAGAATGAACAATGGCACTGAGATAGGAAAGTATGAGAGCAGCAATTCACAGTGGATAGAGGGTAAAGTGTGTAAACAAATGTAATAACAGAAAAGGGGAGGGGCAGGGGACTGGAGTAGTGAGTGCCTGAAATTCCACTCACTCTTCCATTTAGGGAGTATGCTGTCTACCCCAATTCTACTCTTCGGCAGTCTTATTTCCTGCTAATTGAATCCTATCTCCCCAAGCTCCACCCACTCCTGATTTACCTCCAAATAAATCCTGACTTATACCAACTTTACTCTTCCCAGATCATTTTTGCTGGATTNGCAAGAAGTCAATTTAATTCAGAAGGCAGACAGAAAAAAGTGGTAACTCCTTATCTCACTCAAGGCAGAAGAGAGTGGTAATTCCTTATCTCAAGGCAGTGCCTTCCGAAGTGTAGAGTGAAGACCACCTGCATCATAACTATTGGGAGAGGCGGTATTAAAAATGCAGATTCCTGTGCCCCACCTCAGACCCAATGAATCAGAATCTTCGTGGGTCGCCCCAGGAATCTACATTTTTACAAATCCTATAAGTAATTCTTCAGCACATCAAAATTTGAGCTTTACCATACTGAAAACAGAAAGAATGGAATAGATACCTGCTGTTTTGACTGCCCAAAACAGCACCCCTCTTTCTTCTCCCAGTTATGCTTCACGTGGGTTCCACCATCTTGTTATTGATCCCACTCTGATGGCTACAGCTAACTGAGCTGGGGAAAGGTACCAGTCCCCACTTGGGCCAATCAGCACCTCTCTGGGATTTTAAAACTTGGGATATTAGTTTTAGTCCCTCTCTAATGTAAAGTTAAAACTGCATCTGAGCTGCCGGTAGCTGTGTACAGGAAGCCCCTGAAGCCAACCAATAGAGAGACAGATGTAGTGAAACGACCTATCTATATTCTGTCCCTGGTTCCAGATATGTCTGAGGACAGTGGTATCATCCTTATAATTGGATTATGTTAATTGATTAATATTCTTTTTTTAATTTCGCTTGAGTTGGTATGAGATGGGTTTCCATCAATTATATCCTCTTGACTCATCATGGAACAACCATCTTTTCAAAAAAACTCTAGCCAGAAACAGAACAGTCTGTTAAATAAACAATAGTTCTATGGCATAATACGGTAATTTTCATTTCTCAGATAAATAAAGTAGTTACTTATATGGACTCAGAATAAAACTGCCTTAAATAAGATGTCCTACCATATCACTGATGAAATCCTGTGCCCTCAAGTAGGAAAGGGAAAAGGAAAACTAGAAAGAAAGAATTGTGGATTTCAAATGAGGAGCGCGCACTCACATTCTGCTATAGGTAATCCCCACCACTTTAGTCTGCTTTCTTTTTTTTTTTTTTTTTTTTTTTTTTTTTTTTTTTTTTTTTTTTTTTTTTTTT
>NW_007732660.1:13614-19139 GCF_000696425.1 Galeopterus variegatus
AAAATATACTCACTTTGTGACTCCATAGTCAATTCCAATTGTTGCAAGGTATTTAGACACAAATCTTTTCTCACAGTATCGCTTTATAATACAACTCTAAAAAGGTAAAAACACATGTATTTAGTATGTACACAATGGGAACACATACAAAAAAGTACATTTCTTCATTACGGTGTCTTCATTCACTACTGTGAAAAAGAAAGCATTTTCAAAAGCAAAAAGTATAAAATAACTGAAACAAATGCTAACAGCGAAGATTCTTAAGAAAAATTATTTTTAAATTCTTCCTTTAATACTAAATATGGGGATGTTTTCAGTTTAGTTCGCAATCCTTGTGTTCTTTTCTTTCGAAGACCTCTTCTATTCTGATACTTTCAATGATACCACCAAAATATCTATGTCTGGCTTTGACCTCCCTCCTAAGACCAGATCCACATTTCCAAATATCTCTTAGCCTAGTTTCTACTTAGATGTCCCACTGTCACTTCAAATTCAACACGTCCAAAATGAACTAATATTACACATGAAAACAGCTCATTCTGTGATATCCTAGTTCTGTTAATAATATCACCATATTCATTTGCTAAAGAAATACAACTTTTAGACTAAGGAATTTTCTAATAACACCAGAAATTTGTGAAACTTAATATTTCCTAAATATGGAACATACTACATGGACCTAGTACATGCCAGATATTTGGGGAAGGGTAGGATTTAAAAACTGGAATTACAAAAAAAAAAAAAAGAGCATGTTTTATTGCCCATGGAACGCTTCAATACAGGAAATACACAAAGCACAGGAGCTGGCTCCTTCCACCCATCATGACCCTGGCCAGTATCTGTAGTCTTCCCAGGGCACAGAGCTAAGGAAAGGGCTGGGAGGTGGGCTGAGGGTGCAGGAGGGCATGGGAAGTGGGGGGTGAAGTGGAGGGGTGAAGTGAAGGAGGGAAGTGGAGGGGGTGGAGTGGAGGGGGTGAAGTGGAGGGGGAACTGAAGGAGGGAAGTGGAGGGGGTACAGGAAGGAGAGGGAGGTGGAGCTGGGGGAGTGGCCAGGAGGGTCTGGGGTAGACCAATCCTTTCTAAAATAAATATTATTGTGAGTTTGCTGGAAAAAAAAATAATATCACCATTTTCCCAATCACAGAGGATCAAAATATTTTTTTTTTCCTTTTTGTCTTTTTTCATGTCCGCAACGGATCACAACCCTCAGTGTCCCGCCCATACTGGACCGGGACTGGCAACGGGATCGCAACCCTTGGTGTTGCACCCGTACCTCGCTCAGCCAGTGAGCCGCCGGTCTGTATGTGGGATCCGAACCCTCGGCGGGGAGCGCCGCCGCACTCCCAAGCGGCTCACTGTAGCAGTGCGCCACCGGGCTGGCCCGAGGATCAAAATATTGAAGTCATATTTGATCTGGGCCTTTTAACATCTTCTTTTGAATGTTTCTTCCATCTTTCTTTTCATTCCAATTTCTATTGATGACACTTTGGTTTAGGACCTTATCATCTGCTTCTAGACAACTAGAGGAACTTCTTTCTTGGTCTTTCTGCTTCCTTTTCCTCCCAACTTCAATCAGTACTGCATACCACTGACATTATTTCACTTCCCTAACTTAAAAATCTTCAATGGCTTCTCACTGCCAAGAGTTTGAAATCCGAATTCCTTTGTCCTTTATTCGAGGTCCTCCGCAATCTGGCCCTAGTCTGTCATCTCTGTCTAAACCCTTCAATATAAACTCTCCATTTCTATAAAATTCCCAAGATTGGGCTTCTTGACTTTTTTCATTACTTTTCCCTCTACTTGGAATATGCTTTCTCTCTTCTTTCCAAATCTTACTTATCCTTTAAGGCCCAAATGAGAGTCTGAGTGCCCACGTTATATGTGATCCTGGCCACATCTGACCTCCTCTGTGTGAGTGGATACTATGCATCTGAACTTCTCTAACACTTTACATATGTACTATTATATGCACTACACACACACACCCACAACCACACCATGTATCTGCCATCAGTCATACACTGCCTTGTATTTAGTTATCTTTTCACATATGTATATTTACCTTATCTCTTCATCTAGACAATAAACTACTTGAGGACAAACATCAGTATTTTCCTCATATCTTTTGCAGCAATAGTTCAGTGCCTTTAACATAGTAGGGGTTTGATAATTCCTGAATAAACATATAAGTAAGCATCAATGAGATTAAGAGAAGCTTGGACTGTTTCTGATTACGAATGGTACTGAAAAACTAATTTTAAATGACTTGTGTATTAATAACAATTCATAGCACTCATGAAACTTATAGTTTACTTGAAGTGTTGATAATGGAGTTCATTCTGCTCAAATCCTTTCCTGATGAGCCTCAATCTAAATTAGACAGAACAGTTAATTTTGTAAGTATTTACTGTAATAAACTCATCATGAACTGAAGGGAAAACTTTTTTGGAGTGACTTCTGCTAAGTGGCTATGCTTTTAAAACCACTTAGCTTGAAAGTACTTCTCAAATGTTTTCTTTCACAATATCCCAGAAAAATAAATATAGTCTTCTAAAAAATTACTCATAAAATTAGGGGACCTGGAAGTCCTCTAACTCTAGTATGCTAACTAAACTGTTTATAAAGATACACATTTAAGTTACAGTATTAATAACCATTTCCTATAATACAAAGAGACAGGGTTCCTGTTCCTTAGGATCTTACAAGCTAAGTTAAATAACATAAATACAAAGGGAACAGATAAAATTAAATAAGTAGAAAGCTAAGCTAACTTAATATTAACTGTACAGGCAAACTGATTTACTTAAATATATCTCCCGAATATAGGATGTTGATAATGAAAACTGACAGAATTCAAATGTTAGAAATAGACATATGATATTAATCAATAAAATTAAAAGACAAGCTGGTAACAGATGGTGATTTGGGCTGCTGGATTAAAAACAAAAGAATCTTCTTCTGAACCTATACAAAAAGGTATATATATATATATATATATATATATTCATTCATTCAGCAAATACTGAGTTTGTAATCTGTGCCAGACATTAGGTGCTGAGATATAAAGGCAAGATATATCCCAGTTTTTGCAGTTTATGTGAAAAGAGAGGCACTAAATAATTACACAAATAAGTCTTTAAATTACAGTTGTGATAAGCGCCATAAAATTTTAGGATGTTATGAGATAATGTAATGAGAACCTAACATTTTACTTTTCAATGAGATTAGAAATATATGTATTAAAAATGGCACTTTGAATGACATTTAAAACACCACTTTCGGGGCCGGCCTGTGGCTCACTCGGGAGAGTGAGGTGCTGATAACACCAAGGCCACGGGTTCGGATCCTATACAGGGATGGCCAGTTCACTCACTGGCTGAGCGTGGTGCTGACAACACCAAGCCAAGGGTTAAGATCCCCTTACTGGTCATCTTTAAAAAATAAAAAAATAAAAAATCCCTTTCCAAACAAAAACTTGTACACGAATGTTCATATTAGCATTACCCATAATAGCCAAAAAATGAAAACAATCCAAACGTCACCAACTGATAAATAGATACATAAAATGTGGTATATTTATACAATGGAACATTATTCTGCAATATGAAGAAATGAAGTACTAATATATGCTACAACATGGATGAACCTTGAAAACATTATGCTAAGTGAAAGATGCTTATCACAAAGGACCATATAGTGTATGATTCTATTTATACAAAATGTCCAAAATAGGTAAATCCATAGAGATAGAAATTAGGTTAGTGGTGGCCTCAGATTGGGAGGTTGGGGGGTTGGGGGTAATAGGGAGAGACTGCTAACTGGTATGGGTTTTTTTTTGGGGGGGGGGTGATGAAACTAATTATGGTGATAGTTGCACACCTCTGTGAATGTACTAAAAACCAGTAGATTGTACACTTTAAACATGTAAATTGTATGTGAATTATATTTCAATAAAGCTTATTTAAAAAAAAATATCCCTTGGGAAGAAAAAGGAGATTCCCAACAGCTTAATCTCTCTATTGGAGAACCTTGAGATTTCTCTGTGGTCTTTGTATATATCCAGTTCAACTTTCTGCACTGGGCCGTCAACTTACCCCAAAGCCCCAGGCCAGTTCTCAATGTCTTCGAGGATCTGAAGTTTCCTAATATGTTCATTTACCACTGACTTTATGCCTCTTTCCAAACCATGTAAATTCTGAGACAATATATTCAGAAATAATAATAATCAGAAATGGTTACAGCTCTATTCAACCTATTAAGCATGTTTTTTTCTAACTGTACAAGTTTTACCTGAATAGAAAATCAAAATTTAGGCCAGAAGCTTGAGTTTTTACAAAGAAATGCTCTACCTAAAGGTTTTTGAGATAAATCTCTAAGGCTAGGGATGAAGGCCCCAATGTGGGGCCACACTTTAAGTGAAATGTATACATTTTCGATCACTCTTACAACCTGTGTTGAATAGTCTAATAAGACTTCAACAGAAACAAACAAAACTAGTCATGATCCACAGAGGATAAATAGAGGGCATATATGCTTACTGTTAAAAAAAAAAATCCAAATAGTACAGAAATGTATAAGGAGAAATACTAAAAACTCTTGAAACCCACTACTCCGAAATAATTATCAATAACATGTTGGTGACCGCCTTTTCAAAATCTCTTCACATACTAGGTTAACCATATTAAATTGCCAATTTTAAGGTTACAGAAAAACAAATGTCTGCAATTTCATATGGTTCAACCTACTGCATGTATATGTTTGATTTTACATTGATAGGAACATATACAAACTGTTTTGTAGGCATCTTTTTATCTTCCTCCAGTCTTTTGTGTATCTCTTCTCAACTTTCCTATTCCACTTCCTAAGATAACACAATCAAATCTTTCTCCTTGGTCTTGAAACCTTGATTTACTCAGCACTTCTGGGAAAGTAAAGTCATATCTCCATGAAACATGAAAAAGAAAGCGAGCTGCTCCAGTTTTTGCTGGAAGTCATCTTCTGACCCCTGGGAATCAGTCTTAGAATAAAGCCAATGATACTGTGGACACAAGGACTGAGAGAACGGATGAACCTGACGACATCATCAAATCTTTATGTCAATCAACTCTGAAGCTTGCCCTACTTCTAGATTTCCAGTTACATTAAATATTTTCCAGTTAAATCAATCAAACTGGGTTCTCCTATTTTCAGTCAAAAGTATCCACATTATAAAGTATATTACATACTTCTGGAGTTTGATTTTCTCTGTAACAACCGATTACGGTAATCCTTCCAAGTTAACTCACATAGCTCTACTCAGCTTTTTCATGGTGCTTAGCAGTCCGTGATATGCAAGTATTCCCTCTATGAATGAGAATTCACTGTTTCCAGTTTTTTTCCTACTACAAACAATGTTGTAATAAATGCCCTTGTGTATATATCCTCAAAAACCGATACTTCAATCTCTATGGAATAGATTCCCAAGGGTATAACTGCTGGGTTGGAGAGCACATTTTTTTTTTTTTTTGTCTTTTTGTCTTTTTTCC
>NW_007732660.1:19659-23880 GCF_000696425.1 Galeopterus variegatus
CAGTGTTGCCCCCGTACCGGACCGGGGACCGGCAACGGGATCGCAACCCTCGGTGTTGCTCCCGCGCCTCGCTCAGCCAGTGAGCGGGAACCGGTCTGTATGTGGGATCCGAACCCTCGGGCGGGAGCGCCGCCGCGCTTCCCAAGCGGCGCACTATCCATTGCGCCACCGGGCCGGCCCTGGAGAGCACATTTTTAATGTTAATAGTTACTGTCAATTGCTCTTCAAAAACTGTGTTTCTACCGGTAGTATGCAGGTACCCTTTTCCCCAAATCACCGCCAAAACAGTGATTCTTTTAATGACTGTCAGTCTGGTTAGTGAGAAATAATTTCATTGTTACTTTAATTTGCATTTTGCTGACTACAAATGAAGTTGAGCATCTCTTCATATGCTTACTGAATATTTAAATTTCTTCTTCTGTGTATTGCCAAATTCATGCCCCCTATCCATTTTTCTATTGGGTTACATGTCTCTTCCTTATCAATTTTCCTGGTTTGGGGACATTATAGACATTTTTTTCCAGACATATGAGTTACAAACATATGCCCCAGTATGTCATTTGCCTTTTAATTTTTTTATAGATATTTTGTCATACAATTTCTTTCATTATTATTTATATATATTCAACTATGCCTGTGTTTTCTTGTGCGGTTTCTGGGCTTATTTTCCTGGTTGTACAGGATTCCCTGAAGCTATAAATATGTTGTACATATTCTTCTGAAATTTTTGTTTTAAAATATTTAAATAATAAATTCATCTGTAATTTATTTTTGTATGTACAGAAGATAACAGGCCAACTTAATTCTCTTCTCTTTGTCTTTAAATATCACCTCTGTTACTTTTTAAATTTCCTTAGATAATAGGATCTATTTCTGGGCTCTCCATTCTGTTCTACTGATCTATTTGTCTATTCTTATAGCAATATAATATTTTCTTGATTGGTTTCAGACTATATTATAATATCAGTTAGGCAAATTCTCTCCTTTCCATTGTCCTTCCCCGTTCTTCTTTTCCATACTTTGACTAGTTCTCCTCAGATAGCTATTCTTTCATATGAATTTTAGGATAATCTTATCCATTTTTTTTTAAAGGCTCAAACTTATTAAGATTTTAATTAGAACTACATTAAATCTGTGTATTAATTTTAAAAGAACTGACATTGTAATATTATCTTCCCACAAAAGAACATGGTACAGGTTAAGCATCCCTAATCCAAAAATCCAAAATCTGAAATACCCCAAAATTCAAAACTTTTTGAGTGCCAACATGACACAAGTGGAAAATTCCACACCTGACCTCATTAGATGGGGTCACAGCCAAAACACAGGTGCACAATGCACAGTTTATTCAGTGTCCTGTGCTGCTTAATTACCTTGAACACCTTATTTTTTCACTGTATAATGGTATGTCATATTTTTTTACTGTTAAGAACTTATGTGTGAATAAGTGTAAGAAAATGATTGCTTATTGGTAGCATATAAATTCAAAATCAGGAATAATGGTGATGCCAAACAACCACAGAATGTCCACATGGGTGGCTAACATAGTGACACCTTTGTTTCTGATGGTTCAATGCACACAACTTTGTCTAATGCACAAAATTATTTAAAATATTGTATAAATTTACCTTCAGGCTTTGTGTAGATACACATAAAACATAAATGAATTTTGTGTTTAGTCTTGTATCCCATCCCCAAGATATCTCACTATGCATATACAAATATTCCAAAATCCAAAAAAATCCTAAATCTGAAATACTTCTGTTCCCAAGTATTTCAGAAAAGGGATACTCAACCCGAATGTCTTTCCATTTGTTCAGATCTTGTTTTATGCCCTTCAATTAGACTTAGTTTTTTCATGTAGGTACTGGATCTTTCTTGTTACATATGTCCCTAATATTTTATAGGTTTTACTATCATAAGTGGAATATCTTTTTCCATTTCCATCTTTAGCATAAATTATTAATTTTTATGTTTATCTTATATCCAGTCATCTTACCACATTCTCTAATTAACTAAAGCAGGTTAGAGAGTCTTTTGGATAGTCAAGGTATACAACATATAATCAGCAAAAGATAATTTTTAACTCTGAATATTTATATTGATTATATTTCATTTTCTTATTATATCTCTAGAATCTTGAAAACAACGTTGAATAGTAAGAATAATAACAAGTATTCTTTTTTGTATCTAATTTTAATGGAAATGGCCATAGCATTTCCCATTTGGTATGATGTTTGCTGTTGGTTAATAATAAATATTCCTTATTATACTTAAGTAGTTTTACTTTATTCTGATTTTGCTTAAAATGTTTATTAGGATATACTACTGGATTATATAGAATGTTTGAAAGTATCATATAGCTTTTCTCTACTAATTTATTAATGTAACAAATTATGTTGATTAAGTTCTTGATATGTGCTGCAGTTTGAATGTCCCCCCAAGCTCATGTTGGAACTTAACCCCCAATATGTGGTGGAAGGTGGGGCCTTTCAGAGGTGATTGGATCATAAGGACTGTGCCCTCACGAATGGATTCATCCATTTATGGAGTTATGGGTTGATGGTTTAATGGGTGGACTGGTTGGTTTATAAGGAAAGCACATGATAAAACTCTTGCCATCTTTGCCATGTAATTGCCTACACTGCTGTGGAACCCTGTGGAGAGTTCTCACCCAGAAGAGGGCCCTCACCAGATGTGCCCCCTGGACCATGGACTTTCCAGCCTCTAAAATTCTGAGAAATAAATTTTATTTTCTTATAAATTACCCGGTTTCGGTATTCTGTTATAAGCAACAGAAAATGGACTAATACAATATTGAACCATGTTTGCAATCCTGAGATAAACCTTACTTGTTAATAGTAAATTATTTTTGACATATTGCTGAATTCTATTTGTCAATATTTAGAAAATTGCATTTCTATGTATATGTGAAAATGGTATATAATTTTCTTTGATACTATATCAAGTTTTGCTATTTAAGTTAGTATTACTTTATGTAATAAATTGGGATGCTGTTTATCTTTTTCTTTGACTTGGAATAACAACTGAAATTATGTATTTTTTAAAGCTTAAATGAAGCTCATCTATGAACCCAGCTGATCCTGATATCCTTCTGGATGGTACACCTTAAATTGCTTTTCTAATTTCTTCTGAGAAGGAATGCTCTCAGAATTCAACTTATTTTTAAGTAGATTTTGGTAATTTACATCTTGCTAAGAAATCCTCAAATGTGTTCACATAGCATTGTATGTAGTACTCTCTAATCATTTTTTAAATCTCTTCCAATATGTGATTACATCTCCTTTTCAGTATTAATCTTTTTTTTTTTCACTTTCTCTATTTGTCTTAAATAGATTTTTAGACACTTTTCTTTTTTGTTATATCTTGCTAAGAAATCCTCAAATGTGTTCACATAGCATTGTATGTAGTACTCTCTAATCATTTTTAAAATCTCTTCCAATATGTGATTACATCTCCTTTTCAGTATTAATCTTTTTTTTTTCACTTTCTCTATTTGTCTTAAATAGATTTTTAGACACTTTTCTTTTTTGTTAATCTTTTCAAAGAATTCTCATTCTTTTAGTTAATTTTGTATCCTTTTCTAATGTCTTAAGTATTAAGTCCCTTTAGTTCTTTTGAGAGATAATTTGCATACCATAAAATTCACACTTTTAGAGTGCAAAATTCAGTGGTTTTTAGTGTCCTCACAAAATTGTGCAACCATTAAGTTCCTTTAGTTTTTATCTTTCTTTAGAAATGAATGAGATAATGCATTTTCCTTTGAATACAGCTTTAATTTTACCCTGAAGATTTTGACTTGGAGTCTCTCCTTTTCATTGCTTTCTAATTATTTGTCATTTGTTTTGATTTGCTCTTTGATCCTAGGATTACCTAACAGGGCATTTCTTAATTTTTAACTTTATAATTGTTTACCTGTATATCTTCCTATATCTCCCGAATTCTTGAAAATGAGTATTGCTACTTTTATAAATAAGTCAAACTAATAAGTTTCTTTTGGAAAAGTTACACTTAAATCTTTTATCCGTCTAGAATTTATTTTTGAGAAAGGAATGCAGTGGGAATCCACCCCACCCCCAAATAGTAGCCAGTTGTTCCAACAGTTATTAAACAGCCTCTACTTTCCCACATTTTTACATTTCTTATAAACTGAATTTCCGTATGTGTTTGGGTTTATTTCTGGACTCTATTCTGTTCCAC
>NW_007732660.1:25242-26062 GCF_000696425.1 Galeopterus variegatus
GTTTCTCTCTCTTATCTAATTCCATTGGCCGATAAATCTAGAACAATGTTAAGTAAATGTGGTGATACCGGGCATTTTGGGCTGCTCTCTAATGTACCATTAGGTTTAATAAAATTACAAAAGTGATACATGCTCACTCAGTTTAGTGCATAATCTAGAGGCTTTCTTTTTCTTTTTAGTGCCTGGCACACAGCTGACACTCAATAAATGTTGACTTTCAGTGAATGTTATGTTAGCACATACACACAGATGTTTAAGTAGTTCAGGATCATGCTAAACAGAAAGGAAAACACTAATAAACATTGACTGAGCATCTTCTGCGTGCAGGGCACTGGCCTACATGCTCCCATTAACAGGTCTTTCACAGTTAGAACCTAGTTGAAGTTGATCTAAAAAGCGTACAATGATGGAAAGAGCACTGACATGGGAGTGTGAACACACTCAGGTTCTAATCCCGCCTCTGTCACCAATTACATGACCCTGAGAGGTTCTTAACCAACAGCCTCCACTTACCCAGGAGGAGTGACCGTCTGCGTGAGGAGGAGGCAGTTTGGGAATACATTCACCTCCGACCCTCCCTCCCGCATACTAAGGGAGAGATTACAGCTGATAACCAGTAGACAGAGCAGAGAGACAGACGGTAGAACTAAGGCCACTTTGAGAGAATAGATGTAGTGACACGACCAAAACAAAACACAACGCGAAGCCCGCAGGATCCCTGCCAGCCATCGCACCTCCCCTACGAACCACACCTGCTTCAGCTATGCTCTCTTACGATGGGAATGCAGACTCTGGGCTGCCGGGCGAGTTTACTAGCCCC
>NW_007732660.1:26492-27569 GCF_000696425.1 Galeopterus variegatus
CCCCCGATATTAGGTTTCCCTTGCCCGGGCTTCCCGAGAGGCAGGGTCAGAAGCCAGGGAAGTCGGGGAGTCGGAGGCCTGGCTCTGGAAGAAGGCCTTAGGCCGGACGGAAACGACTCTGAATCTGGTTCCTCCCGTTTTTTAAGAATGGAGTTGTCCCCTTGGAGTCAAGGCAAGGGTTTTAGTTTAGTCCCTGCTCCTCTTTCCTCCTGCAGATGAATCAACTAGTCCCAAACTCTAACGGCCTTGGGATTAGTTGGTTCATGTATAGGAGGAAAGTTCAGACTAGATATTTCTTACGTTCTCGTCGAGCTCTATCAAGATGTGTGATTGTAACTGTGAAGGGCATCACCGGCCTCCTGCGCCTGCCGCTCACACCCAGGCTTAAACCCGTGTTGTGTTCTCGCCTTCCCTTTAGCTGACAGTGTGCAGCACAAGAGTGATGAATTCTAAAGTAACCGCTTTTCCATTCTCTTTCCAGGGGATGAGAAAAGCAGCTGTTTGAATATGCCAGTCTGACAGGAACAGTGATTTTTTTTTTAGTTAATATCTTCAGTTACATAAGATAAATGGAACTTGACAGAGGATTATTTAGCGCCCTGAGAAAGAAAGGCTTGTCAATTTCCCAGTAAATGACAAAGGCAAAGGTAGCATCGCTTCTGTGCTCACGTAGCTTTAAACGTATGAAAAGAATTGCAGGAAGACATAAAAAGGCTAAAATTTTCGTAGTAGTTATTTTAAGTCATTTTCAAACATTTTAATTTTAAAATTTAATTTTGAAACATTTAATGCTTTTTTTTAAAAAAAAACTTATTCTGAATTGTTTTCATCATCAATATAATACAACTTAAGGAAGCTTTAAAATTCTTTACAAATATAAAATGTAAGTTCTTGGTTAGAATTTTGGTAGTTTAAAGCTTAAAAGAAATGGGTTTTTACTATGATTCTTATCCAGATGCGGATATCTCCGTATGATTTAATAAATCACCAAACATCTAATCTATAGTTCACCCTTTACCTTGTAATAGAACTAGTATTGTGGAAGAATAATTGCAAAACATCAGATCTTCAAGTGCT
>NW_007732660.1:27748-31127 GCF_000696425.1 Galeopterus variegatus
CCATTCTCTTTCCAGGGGATGAGAAAAGCAGCTGTTTGAATATGCCAGTCTGACAGGAACACGATTTTTTTTTAGTTAATATCTGCAGTTACATAAGATAAATGGAACTTGACAGAGGATTATTTAGCGCCCTGAGAAAGAAAGGCTTGTCAATTTCCCAGTAAATGACAAAGGCAAAGGTAGCATTGCTTCTGTGCTCACGTAGCTTTAAACGTATGAAAAGAATTGCAGGAAGACATAAAAAGGCTAAAATTTTTGTAGTAGTTATTTTAAGTCATTTTCAAACATTTTAATTTTAAAATTGAATTTTGAAACATTTAATGCTTTTTTTTAAAAAAAAGCTTATTCTGAATTGTTTTCATCATCAATATAATACAACTTAAGGAAGCTTTAAAATTCTTTACAAATATAAAATGTAAGTTCTTGGTTAGAATTTTGGTAGTTTAAAGCTTAAAAGAAATGGGTTTTTACTATGATTCTTATCCAGATGCGGATATCTCCGTATGATTTAATAAATCACCAAACTTCTAATCTATAGTTCACCCTTGACCTTGTAATAGAACTAGTATTGTGGAAGAATAATTGCAAAACATCAGATCTTCAAGTGCTAAGGACTGATTTGGTATGATACTATTGAGACTAAGAGCAGTAAAACATGCCAAAGATTAAAATTTATTACTGTTTTTTTCATATTGATGTTTTTGGCTTTTTAATATATATGGCCACATTTTCTTTCCTTTTTTTTCTTCTATCTTTTTTTTTTTTTTTTTTTTTGGACAGTATTATGGGAATCTGAACCCTTGACCATAGTGTTATAACACCATGCTATAACCAACTGAGCAAACCGGCCAGCCCCTATATAGGCACATTTTCTACTGCATGTACTAAATTAGTCTGTAATTGAAAAAGCAAGAAAGGTAGCTTTCTTTTCCAGTGTTTGAATATAAAAAGAAGAAAGAGCAGCAGGAATTAGCTGTGGATAGTGTGGACCTGGAAGCTGTGGGATGAGCATGAGTTTTGCAGGCAGCCTTGTATACTTTATGTTTGCATTACATAGGTGTGTGGTGGGAAGGATTGTAGGAGAGAATGCATTCAAGGTACATAGTAATCTCCCAATAAACAGCCATATGCTTTCATTTCCTCATGTTTTTTATTTTTATGTATTAACAAAGATTCTACATATTTTAAAAAGTAAATTATGAAATGTTTTGGACATACTTAGTGATATAAAGAATAAAATGATGAATACCCATATATCCACCACCCAGCTTAAGAAATAAAACATCAGTACTTTGTGTAACCTTCCCCAGTACATTCCCTCCGCCCTGTACAAAAGGTTGCAACTATCTGAACTGATACTTTAATTTCCAAGTGTTTAAAATTGCTTTTCTACACACACACACACACACACACACACGCATATCTTTAGTATTGCATTTCATCTTTTAAAACTCTTTATTGTGAAATAATTTCACACAGAAGTTTCAAGAACAGTACAAAAAAAATATCAAACCTTTATCCAGATTTAGCAGTTGTTAACATTTGCCCCATTTACTATATCAGTTGTGCTCACTCTCTATATGTACATATACACACACACTTTTTGAATCATTTGAGATTAATTTGCAGACATGTTTCTTTATCCATGAATAATTCAATGTGTATTTCCTAAGCACAAGGACTTTCTCCCACATAGCAGCAGTATATTTATCAAAATCAGGAAACGCAACGTTTTCACAGTACTATTATATAATCCTGTGGTTCTCAAACTGTGCACTAAGATCCCTCATCCCTCATTGCCCCACAGTGAATTCACAGGGGGATATCTGTGGGCTATTTTGCATTCTAAATTTTCAAGGCAAAGAAAGTGAAATCTAGGACTGCGAAACTTCTAGCTTGAAGTTGTTTGCACTTTTAACAGTAGATGGCGCCATATTCCCTCGATATGTCATATCTTGAGGCAGTTGAGTGTTCCGGTCGTTGTGAGAAAAAGCAAATAACAGTGCAAAAATCAATGTGGAACGGGAAATGAGGGTGCCCTTGTCCAATCTGATCTCAAGGTTTGAGAAGTGCAGTGTCAAACAGGTGCATCCCATTAGTAAATAATTGCAGTTATTTAAGAATAAAACAAAAAATACTTTGTTTTTAAGTTATGTGTATTATTTTTTCAAATGGCTACCAAATTCTTGGGGCATAAGTACTTTTATCGAAGTATTTAGATCTAGATATTTTGGCCAAGGGGCACCATGAAAAAAATTAAGACACTAAAGCACCATAGACAAAAATTTGGGAAACTTTGATTTAACCCACAGTTCATACTCAAATTTCACCGTTTGTGCCAATAATGTTCTTTATGGCTGTGTTTGGCTCAGTCAGCTGGTTTGAGGTCTAATCTAGGATCATTTTAGTTGCCATATATCTTTAGTCTTCATTAATCTGGAATGGTTCTTCAGCTTTTCTTTGTCTTTCAAAATCAGTTATTTTTAGACTATCCCTCAATTTGTGTTTGTCTGGTATATTCTTGTAATTAGATTCAGTTGTGTTTGGCTGGAATAACACAGAAAATGTCATGTCCTATTTAAGGCATCATATCAGAAAATTGTGATGTCAATTTGTTCCATTTACTAATGATGTTAGCTTTAATTAGTTGGTTAAGATGGTGTTCATGAGGTTAATCCATAGTAAAGTGACTTTTTTTTCCTGTAATAAGTAATTCATAATGGGATACTTGGAGATTATATAGATAGATATCTTTTCTTTACTGAATTTCCACTAACAAATTTTTAGAATCCAAGGATAATTCATGGCTGAAGAGATTATTACTATGATGGATTTTCTACTGGGGTGATTTTCTAACTCCATTGTTCCACCCATATTTCTTAGTTGGTATTCTACCATAAGGGAGAGGTTTCCTTTCTTGTTCATTTGTTCATTTATTAATTTATATCAGTATATCCTCATATATGCTTATTTTACTCGATGAATATTCTATTATTACTATTGCAGATGGTCCCTGACTTACAAAGTTTCAGCTTATGATTTTTTGACTTTATGATGGGCTTATTGTGGACATAGCCCCATTAAGTTGAGGAGCATTTGTATTTATTTTGATGCTCACGTTGGCTCCTAAGTTCTTTTGATGTATAGGCACCATTTTTTGAGCACTTTCTTGCTTTCTGGCACAGCAACAAGTTCTGCTTCACTGGATCCTTTCAGTGGAGAATGGTATTTAGAAACCAAGATCTGGGTGCTAGGTGTGCACATTGGAACTGGGGTGTCTTTACTTTTGGCCTTTTCAGTTTACTGAGCAAAAACAAGACAAAAATATACATACCTGCATCTAAATCCATATATTAAACATAGGTCATAGTGATAATAT
>NW_007732660.1:31903-32941 GCF_000696425.1 Galeopterus variegatus
GAAGAGTATCACTTTCATCCCCATTCCAGTCCTTTTCACACTTTCGCAGTTACCTCCTATGATCACCTTAGACTCTGGTTTATTCCTTCCTGTGTTTCTTTTTATAAAAAGCAATTAGTTACATTTATATTTTCTTCTTTCTTACACAAAAGGTAGCATCGTGTGTGTGTACATTTGCACTTTGCTTTTGTACTTAATATATCATAGAAAGCACTACATATTCATTCACTAATATGTAAGAAAGATCACACTCATTTGTTTAGTGCCCTTATACTCACTTTTCTACAGTTACAGAGTACAGCACACCATTGTGTGAATATACCATATTTTTTTCAATGATGAAAATGTTTTCTATGGGCCTTTATGTATTTTCATATTGTTTTGGGTGTATGTTCAAGGTAAGTTTCTAAAAAAGTAGAATTATTGGGTCAAAGGTAAATGCATACTTACTTTTGTTATATATTGCCAAATTCTGTGAGGTAATATTTTAAGAATTTTGCATCAATATTTTTAAGTAATATTAATTAAGTAATATTCTTAATATAATACTAAGTAATTTTATGCCACCTTTACCTGGTTTAAATATTAATGTTATACTTGCTTCATAAAAAAAATTTAAAATTTTGTTTCATTTTCTGTACTCTGGAATAATTTATGTGAGAAAATTTGTACATTTGCAAAAGTAGAGAGAGTAATGTAATGAACACTACGTGTACTCATTTCCCAGCTTAGCAATGTCACCCTGTGGTCAGTCTTGTTTTATCTATACTCCACTCCCACCCCAGGTTATTTTGAGGCAAATATCTGTAATTATACACATCTTGTTATGTATCTTTAAAAGGTAAAGCTGTTAAATACAAACATAATACCACTGGCATACTGTGGTAGGCAGAATTCTAAGATGGCATCCAAGATTTCTGGCCCCTGATGTACACACACCTTCTCCCCGTTAATCAAACACTAATTGAGGTACTGCTATGAAGGGATTTTGCAGATGTGATTAAGATCCCAAATCAGGTGTTTTTATTTATTTTATTT
>NW_007732660.1:33222-34344 GCF_000696425.1 Galeopterus variegatus
TGCGCTCAGCCAGTGAGCGGGAACCGGTCTCCACATGGGATCCGAACCCTCTGCGGGAGCGACGCCGTGCTCCCAAGCGGCGCACTCTCCAGTGCGCCACCGGGCCGGCCCAAAATCAGGTGTTTTTAAAATAGGGAGATTATCCTCCATGAGCCTGACCTAAGCAGGTGATCCCTTAAATAGGATGGGGTTTTCCCTGGCAATAGACAGTAAAAGTGAAGCATTCAGTGCAAGGGAGGTTCTCCAGGACAGAATGGGCCACATAGCAAGGACCCAAGAGTGGCCTCTTGGAAGAAAATGGCACCTCAGTCCTACAACCACAAATAACTGAATTCTGCCAAAAACCTGCATGAGCTTGGAAGGAGCTCCTGCACTCCAGACGAGAACACAGCTGTCTCATGCCTGGATTGCAGCCTTGGGAGATTTCTGACCTACAGAATCCAGCTACTCCGCACCTGGATTCCTGACCTACAGAACTGCGAGATGTAAAATGTCTGTTGTTTGAAGCTGTTAAATTTGTGGTAATTTGCTATACAGCAATGGAAAACTAATATACAAATTGAAAAAGTTAGCAATAATTTCTGCCAATGAACTAATTTTTGTGGAAAAATTTTAAGATACACATTCAATTTCTTGAGGAATTCTGCTTCCAGGATGGCAGTGTAAGCCCCTTCAGGACAACTCTCGCACTGATAACTATAAACTCTGGGGAAAATGCAAAAACATCTACCAGGGGATCCTGAAGAGTAATAGAAATAAGGCAGATGGTGGAGGAGAATCTTGGAGAAGTGACTGGCATGGGATGTTTCTCCTGAGCAGTATAAGAACCTCGGAACTTATTAACTCTGATTAGCCCTTTCTGTCTTACCTATTAGTGCATGGATTTTAGTTTCAAGTATGCAGTACACCATATCGAAGAGTGGATAGTATGCTACCATGTAAAACATCTGTGTTCTCATCCTACTTCTAACCATCTCAAAGATAGTGTTGCAGTTTGTATTTTCCAAAAATGGCTGTGGCAATATCTCCCATCCCATATGAACTTTTTAAAAAAATTGTGGTAAAATACACATAAAATTCCCCATTTTAAGCATATACATTTCAGTGGCATTAAGTACATTG
>NW_007732660.1:34354-41040 GCF_000696425.1 Galeopterus variegatus
CGGAACTTATTAACTCTGATTAGCCCTTTCTGTCTTACCTATTAGTGCATGGATTTTAGTTCCAAGTATGCAGTACACCATATCGAAGAGTGGATAGTATGCTACCATGTAAAACATCTGTGTTCTCATCCTACTTATAACCATCTCAAAGATAGTGTTGCAGTTTGTATTTTCCAAAAATGGCTGTGGCAATATCTCCCATCCCATATGAACTTTTTTAAAAAATTGTGCTTATAACCATCTCAAAGATAGTGTTGCAGTTTGTATTTTCCAAAAATGGCTGTGGCAATATCTCCCATCCCATATGAACTTTTTAAAAAAATTGTGGTAAAATACACATAAAATTCCCCATTTTAAGCATATACATTTCAGTGGCATTAAGTACATTGACATTGTTTTACAGCCATCACTGCCACCTACCTCCAGAACTTTTTCATCTTCCCAAACTGAAACTCCATACCCATTTAAACATTAAATCCCCACTCTCCCCTCCTTCCAATCTGGCAACTATCATTCCACTTCTTTCTCCATGAATTTGACTGTTCTCAGCACTTCATATGAGTGGAATCATATACAGTGTTTGTCCTTTTGTGGCTGGCTTATTTCATTTAGTGCAATGTCTTCAAGGTTTCCATATGATATTTTTATTATGACACTGATACTCTTGTCCTCGAGAGGTAGAGGGTCTATGTTCCTCTTCCTTGAATCTAGGTGGCCTTGTGACTATGAAGTAAGTGACATTATGTCTCCTCCAAAACTAGGTCATAAAAGGCAGTGCAGTTTCCCTCTAGTTCTCTTGGAATTCTCACTTTTGGAATCCAGCCACCAAACTGTGAAGAAGTCCCAGCACTTCACAGAAAGGTCTATGTAGAACTGAAGCTCCCCACCCACACCCACAAGCACAGCTGAGCTCCCATATGACAAAGCAGCACCAACTTGCCAGCCAAGGGATTGAGCCATCTTGAAAGTGCCAAGGCAATGAAACAAGGATGCCAACAAAAAGTGGAATGTAGCAATAAGGAATGTGTGACAAGTGATATTTAGTAATATGGACAGGTAGAAAATTGCTATTAACTCCATCAAGGAATTTGAGCTCAGAGCAAGGTGCCAATTACTTGAGAGACATCATGGAGAACCTGGTGGATTCCTAGAAGAGCTCAAATGCCATCTTCTTTCTGTTCTTTGAATGCCAAGTTCATTTGCACCTCATGGCCTTTGTACATAGTATCACTCCCCTAAAATGCTCTCCTCCAGATCTCAAGGTGCTGCAGCCATGCTGGTCTGGTGCCCTATGGAGGAGAGATTTGGGTACAAACCAATGTTTCCACCTACATATCCAGTTGCAGTTAATATCACTCAATTGCCTAATGAGAAATTTAAGAAAGAGAAGGGAAGGGAAAGGAAGAGAAATGACAAGAAATAGAAGCAAAGAAGGAGGGAAATCTTTAGAGCTATGCCGCAGAGCTCTCTACTTTTTATCCATCTTCCTTTAACAATTTGGGTAAAGATATAGCAGAGATATTGATTTGTAGGTAACCATACCAAATTGGGAGCTATGTTGATTATAATTGACAATTTAAAGATTTTAAATGATCAGTTTGCTGCTGATCAGTTATGCATATTAGCAGTTTGGTGCAATTTTAACATTTTGTGGTTAAAATCCGTCAAAATTAACTTAGGTTTGCATTCCTATGGGATATACACCTATGAGTTGAATTGCTTTGTCGTAGGGTATATACATGCTCGGCGTTGGGAGGTACTGCCAAACCATTTTCCAAAATGGCTTTATCAGTTTACACTACCGTCAAAAGTGAATGAAAGTTTCAGTTGTTCTAAATTCCCCTTGGTCCTCAATTTTACCAGTATTTTAATTTTAGCCCTCCTTAAAAATTTATAGTAGTATATAATTGTAGTTTTAATTTGCACTTCCCTGATGACTAACGAGGTTGAGTGCCTTTTCATATTTTTAAAGGTCATTTCCTCCTATATGAAGTGCCTGTTCAATTATCTTGTCCAATGTTTTATTAAGGTGTTTATTTTTTCTTATTGATATGTAAAAATTCTTTACAATATTGAAATATATTCTTTATCTATATCCTTTATCAGATCTATACACTTTGCCCAAGAATATTTGTAGCAGTACTATGAGTAATAGTCAAAAACTGCAAACAACTCATTTGTCCAGCAGTGAATGAATAGTGGTATAATCTTACAACGGAATACTGTATACGGTTGCTGTACAGTACTATACTACTGCTTTGAATCTCATAAATATTATGTTGAATTAAAGAAACTAGACACAGAAGAGTATGTACTGTATGATTCCAACCATATAAAGTTCAAACCAGATAAACTAATCTATGGTGTTGGGAGTCAGGATTCTAATTATCTTTGGGGTTAGTGAATGAAAAGGGGTATAAGAAGGGTTTCTGGGTGCTGGTCATGATCTATATCTTGATGTGACTGAGGGTTGCATAGTTGTATTTACTGTGATAATTCAGTGGGCTGCACACTAATGATCTGTGTGCTTTTCCATATTACATAACACTTCAATAAAAAAAAGTTTACAAAAACAATTCCTACCTAATTTTCACAAGGACCTAAGAGCTAAAAAAGCAGACTTGGCCTGAATGTTTTTTTCCTGCTCAGAGTTTCTCATGCTTTTCCTGTGACAGATCTTGGTGCCCATGGAAACCAGACAGAGAGCGAGTGATGGGGAAACAGCAAGAAGGGATTGGAGCCTGTGGAGTACAGCATGTGTGACCAAGGAACAGACGTTCAGCACAAGTCTTCTCCCCCTGCACTTGCAGATCCCACCCAGCCACAGCCAGTTGCCTGCTAACGTGACTATTCACCTATGACAATTCTGACGACTATTGCTGGTCATGATTTATACCCCATAACTGGTTCCAACCTACCTTCCCCATTACTGGTTTCCATTCTCCTCAACCCAGCAAGAAAGTTGTCCTGGCAAGAGCTCAAAAAAAAAAAAAAAAAAAGAAGGCCTTCTCTGGATCAGAGACGCTAAAACCTTACTAACTAGATGTCACTTGTTGGCTAACCTCAGCTCTGAAGAGGAATCTTATTGAGGACAGAAGCCTGAAAAAGCCTTTAAGTAGCCATAGCAAATGTTACAGACTCTGTGCCTTAAAAAAAAAAAAAAAAAAAAAAAAAAGAAGGCCTTCTCTGGATCAGAGACGCTAAAACCTTACTAACTAGATGTCACTTGTTGGCTAACCTCAGCTCTGAAGAGGAATCTTATTGAGGACAGAAGCCTGAAAAAGCCTTTAAGTAGCCATAGCAAATGTTACAGACTCTGTGCCTTAAGGCATAAGCACTTCAGTCACAGGAGAGTTCTTCAGATCCTTGCTCAGAGCTTATTAATTCTTATTTTAAACATAGTTTTGTCACCTTGTTATTTGATTTTCTAGGTCTTCAAAAAGACAGATTAGAAATAGGTGGGTGAAATTCTCCCCCAAAGCAGCACAAGAATCTGGCTTTGTTAAGTTTGAGAACTATTCTGCATATATCTGGGGACGAATGTGTGTATGCAAGCATGTGTGTGGGAGTCTGTGTATACCAGTGTGTTGATTATAATGAATGAGTGTGAGGGAGCCTGTGTACATTTGCATCTTATGCATCTGTCGGTTTGGGGCGCACATTTTGGGTGTATGGTATATGGGGATATTTGTGAATGAATTTGTCATTTTGTGGGTTTATATGTATAAGTGTGATCAGATGAAAAATATGTAAATGAGAACTTACACTTTTGTGACTCTGTAGTATATATAAGAGCATTTGTATCTTTGAGCCAAACTCTAACTTTGTATGTGGATTTATAAAAGGATAGATCTGGGCAAAGTTTTCAAGTCATATGGTTGAACCATATGGAATTGCCATTTTTAAGGGTTCAAAATGGTTAAATATTCAGTGATTTTTGTATGATTTAACCTAATGAGTGTGTGCATATAAATGTGTGTACACATATGCACAAATTCAAGTTAGCATAGTGCCACATTAGTATTGTTATCAGAGCCAATAAGGAGATGACCACTATGGATGTGAGACTCAGGAGGAAGCTTAGCATGGACCTTGAAGGAAAGATAACATATAGAAAGAATGATGAATAATGCAACAAAAACTTACAACTGGGGGATACTGGGAAATGAGATTGAAAGTTCTTTACTCTGGGAAGCCTTCTCTGACACCTGTTTTGTACCCATGCACCCCAAGTTTGCCTCTGTCATGGGCTTCTACAACCCCTGTGAACTTCCTCTCCATAACACTTCTCACACTGAATTGTAACTGTTATTTTAATTGGCCACCTTCCCCCCTCACACAGCAAGCTCACTGAGGGCAAGGACTGTGACTCTCTAGTCCACTTATATTCCTAGCGCTTAGCACAAAACTTGGTACAGAATAGAAGCTCAATTAGTATTTGTTAAGAAATGAATGACTGAAAGCCAGATATTTTGATAAAGCTGTGCATGTCAGGCCAAAGAGTGTGATTTGTTCTGGCCAAGGCTTATGACTTTTGTTCTAGAGCAAATAAGAGACATTTTGGAGATGGGATGATTAACATGCACAAAACATCATTTTAAAAATATTTATTTAGGAGAGATATCAAGAATAGATAGAAGTAGGTTATAATTAGCAATCAGAAGCCAAGGAGTTTACCCAGGCATGTGGTAGTACTTATAAATAACTAGACTACAGTGGCAATGGGGATGGACTATAAAGGAGAGAGAAAATAACTGCAACCAGAGAAGAGTCTTGGGGCCAACCCTGTGGCTCACTCCGGAGAGTGCGGCACTGGGAGCGCTGAGGCCGTGGTTTCGGATCCTATATAGGAATGGCCGGTGCGCTCGCTGGCTGAGTGTGGTGCGGGTGACACCAAGCCAAGGGTTGCAATCCCCTTACCGGTCACGAAAAAAAAAAAAAGAGAGAAGAGTCTTGGTGACTGCTAGGTGTGGGGCAAACAGAAGAAGAAGAGTAAAGGCTGATGCCAAGTTCTGGAACATGAGTGGCTGACATAATGATGGTAACACTGACTGAAATAAGGAGGCCCCAAAGCTATTTAGAGTAAACAGTGATGAGCTCTGTTTTGAACATGTTGCAAATTTTGGATATGTTGGATATGAGTTGAGGGTAACAAACGAAAGGATATCCTAATAAAGATAACCAATAAGCAGTTAGATATATGAGACAAGAGCCCAAGCAGGAGGCCTAGGGTGCAGATACTCAGTCATTTCCTCAACAAGTACTCACACAATACTTATTATGTGCCAGGCAATGGTCCAGGTGCTGGGCACAGCAGTGAATAAAACCAAGTTTCTGTTAACTTTTATAGTTTCCTTATCCCTACATATATTTTAAGGCTATTCTTTTATTTATTTAAAGATAGTAAGCATAGTTATGAGTATCTGAACATTCTACATCTGAAGTCTTTGCCAGTCTGTTTCTACTGTCTGTTGTTTCTGCTGAGCCACATTCATATTATCTTAGTTCCCTGCATGTTTGGTTATCTTTGACTTAGTGTTGAAATTTTACTTGTAGGGATCTCCCTAGAATCAAAATAAAGGTGCCTTTCTCCAGAAACCTTTTTTTTTTTTTTTAATGCCAGTTTAGATATACTTCTAATTTGGTATCACTTTAATTCCATGGCTTGTGGTTACTTGGTCTACCCTAAAGATGTGAATTGGGCTTCAAATTTACATAAGAAGTGGCTCTTGGTTTAAACCAATATATCAGCAATGATTTTCTTTTTCATCTTCCCCTGCTTTATTCAGCATGAAGGCAACTCTTCCCATAGTTCCCTGGATGTGAGAGGGAGAAGGTAATTTACTCCTTCCATATATTTAGCCTAATGGTGTAGCTCTTTGAGGTTCCAGCTTATATGTGAGTCTATTAGGTTGCACTGGGCTTTGATTTTTTTTGTCCTCTCTGTCCTTTGAATCTGTCAAAATTACTATTCAGTTTCATAGTTTATACAGGCAAATACCCTCAAAGCAAAAATGTCTGCTTGTTTCTTTGGGTTCTAGCTTTCTTTTAGGTTTTTTGGTTCATGATCGATTCCTTTCTACCTTGCCAGATCTTTGGTGCTTTTATGAAGATGTTTGAAATGTTTTACTTAGAATTTTTATTGTTTTCAGCATGAATGTTGATCAAATAATCCAGCCCATGGTAATCAGAAATCAGAAATCTTCCTAATGTGATTTAATTTCTGTCCTAAGATAAACTTATATTAGACTTTGATTTGGAACTGAATTTATGTGGGGAGAGAGGGAGGGTGCAGGGCATCCATTTTCTTGGAATGGACCACGGTAAAATTGGCATGGTTCTGGAGCCAGCTGCTGTCATGGTGATTTCCTGAGGTAGTGTCTTCTGGGGCCAGCATTTGTAGCAGCAGTGTTCTGATTCTGCAGTTTCCTGATCATGGTGGAAGCAGCAGTCCAGTTCAATGACGTGGTTTTGGAAATTGTTTCTGGAACGTCAAAACACTCTGTTTCTTCATCTTACTCATTGATTCTGTGAGCTACTACCGTTAATAAGTTCTTTCCATTTAAAAATAATTATAGTGGATTTTATATGCAATTAAAAACTTTGACCAAAATGGCAATCTATTAAAAACTTATAGCAAGCATCATTCTTAATGATAAAGCATTAGAAGCAGTCCCTTTAAAAAA
>NW_007732660.1:41940-48125 GCF_000696425.1 Galeopterus variegatus
CCCAAAAGGAATTTGACAAGATGGTAAATTTTATATGGAAGAACAAAGGATCAATAATAGTTAAGATGCTCCTGAAAAAGAACAAGTTGGGGAAACTTGCCCTACCAAATATTAAGACTTATTTTAGACCCTCCATATTAGCCAGGGTTCTCCAGAGAGACAGAATCAATAGGATATGTTATAAATATACAAGAAGGGATTTATTAGGGGAATTGGCTCACGTGATTGTGAAGAGAAGTCCCAGGATAGGCTGTCTGCAAACTGGATCCAGTAGTGTGGCTCAGTCCGAGCCTAAAGGCCTCAGAACCAGGGAAGCCGGTGGTGTCATTGGTGTAAGTCTGGAATCCAAAAGCTGGAGAGCCTGGAGCTCTGATGTCCGTGAACAGGAGAGAAGAGTGTATCCCAGCTTCAGTGGATAGAGAGAGTGAATCTCCTTTTTCTCTCCATTTTTTGTTCTCTTGGGGGTGCCCAGGGGATCGGATGGTTCCTTCCCACATTGAGGGCAGATCTTTCCCACCCAGTCCACTCAGGCTGTAATGCTAATCTCTTCTGGAAACACCCTCATGGGCACACCTAAAAAGATAGCTTTACCAGGCTTCTCAGCATTCCTTAATCTAATCAAGTTGACACCTAGAATTAACTTTCACACCCTCCAAGAGTAAATATAAACTTACCATCCATGTGTTCTGCTTGTCCATAATCATGCTCCACCTTATCCATCCTACTATGCCTCTTATGCCACATCTCAACATGTAACGTTCATTCCAGTCCGCTTGATCTTCTCGCCTCTCTTGACACCTCTCTCTCTGCCCTTGTTTTTTGTGTTTCCCTTGCCTTTAATCACTAACTCCTCCTTTTATCAACTCCTGGCCTGATCCTGTTCAAATATTACCTCCAAAATATTTTGTTATTGTTGTTCTCCAGCTCACAAAAATCTCCTTCCTCCAAACTCTTAAGCCACTTTTTGTTTCTGCCATTTATTTTGGTATTTTATCTTATAGCATAGAAAAAGAGAGGAGAAAAGAGAAAGGGGAACGTAGAACTGAATATTCAGAATTAGCCATATGTAGACCTGATACACCTCATCAGGAGCTCTACAGCTTCCTTGAGCACGTCCTCAAGATCTGCCAAAAAGAAAAGCCTGCCAAAAGCCCTTACTCACCAGCTGATTTGTGTGGGAAATGTTTTATAGTCTGATAAAACCTTACAGAATCGGTGGCAACCTTGAAGTTGTTGTTAGTATGCAGGTGCTGTCTTCACCTCTCTTCCTCTGGTTGGAAGTTTGTCCATGACAACAAAAAGACCAAAAAATCAGAAACAACCTAAATGTCCATCAGGAGAGGTTTTGGTTATATTTGGGTACAACCATGGGCAGCTACTAAAAATATGAGACAGCCCCATGTCATCGATAGGGAACTATCTCCAAGAGATAAATAAGAAAAAAAGCAAGGTGCAGAACAACATCACCATGTGTGTTTTTTCTTGTTTGTTTGTTTGTCTTATGACTGTGTATACGTGTGGTTTTGAACATACAGAGAGGCTCTGGTAATTGTGAGTGTACGAGGAGGGGGACTGAGGGTTGGGAGATAAGAGGGAGAGGCTTACTTTTAACGGGATACCCTTTTGTACCTTTTGTATTTTGTACCCTGTGTAGCTATTGACTATTCAAAAAATAAATGATTAAGAGAAGATAGTAAGAAACAAAGATACTGGGAAAAAAAACAGCAAATTACATGGTGTCAAAGGACAGAATTTTTATTTTTGTACTATGTCTTAGGAGGCCAAAAGGAATGCTAGCAAGAGACAGCATGTGCCTCGTTATGACTAAGATGAATGTGTTTCAGTGTAGACCTTCTAACCTGACCAAGAGACTTTCAGCTGAAGTGGGAAGCAGAGGAAGCACAGAGCCATGCTACAGCTGCAAAATTAAATACCTCTAGAAAGATACTTGAGTCAGAATTACAACTGAAAGAGAATGGGTTGCTTAGCACTGGTTATTCCAGAAAGAAAACCAAAACAATAAACACATTAAAGTGAAGAAGGCAAAAAATCCATCACCCCGTGTAGTTGCAAACCAGACACTAATTTTTAACCTGCCTTCTGCTGGAAGGGGAGAGGAAGTCTGTGACTCCTGCCCAGCTCCACCGTGGAGACAGACCAAGCAGGCTTTGGGACTGATGCTTCAGGCTAATGGTTACCAGAAACACAAGAAATTTACAGAGAGGGCAATATCAAGGATCTGAGAAGAGTACTTGAGTCATGGTCGACATATGCCGATGCAATGGTATAGGAATGGAAAGGCTTGAAGGCTGAGAAATGCCACTAAACCAAGTGATAACCCCCACAGTCCCCCCCAGAAAGGTGCTCATGGGCTTCAAGATAGAAAAACTGTTAGTTTGGTGTGAAGCTTCTTTACTCACTAAAAAAATAGAGCAGAAAGGATGGATAATTTTTGGAATGCAAATGCCAAATTCATAACCATGTGTCAGAAAGAAGAGGAAAACAGATCCACTGATGTGTTCATCCTAGAGTGGGCTATTTATAGCAGTTCATGCAACAAGGTCTTGAGGATCAGGGGCACTTGAATCAAGATAACGTAAGAATATTTTGTACTAAAAAAATATATATAATGAAGATATGATCACAACCTTAATGGTCTCATTGAATTTTCAGTAATGGTGAGTTATTCAGGGCTAAATAAGAGGAAAAAAGACCCAAAATGGCCCTTAGAAAAAGGGAACAGATGGAGGAATTAAGGCCTGGAGCAGCAAAGGGTAGATGGACCTCTGCCCCTTAAGCCAGATCTCTGACCGGTGAGTCTCAGTGCATGGGGGGTCAGTTTTTCTCCAGCCCCAATCAGTGAGCTCTGGAGAGCCTCTGGGATCTGATTGGAAACCTCACAGTGGATTTGCTTTCAGTGTGGTGGAGTGTGTCACAAGCAGTATCACTGTGAATGCTTGGCCACTCATCCCTTGGCGTCTTTCAGACCCCAATTTATTGACCACGTTTGGAGCTTTGGAAGATGGGGGGTGGCCCATAATTGCTTTAGTTGTGGAAAAGAGGACCATCTGCTGGGAGCCCACAGTCTTGAGAATTTTTGCTCAGTGAACATATCCTTTCTTGGATGTGACAATGCAACTTCTAGAGAATTCCCACATTCCTCACTCTTAAGGATTTCAAACACAAACTGTGAATAACTAAGATTCTGGCAGCCACTCTAGAGGCCTCTAAAGAGAATTGCACTCCCCCAGAAGGAGGTTGGAGTGTACATACGAAGGAACAGTGGATGGCCTAGATCGACTTGTACAACTCTTTGTGAAGAGCCGCAAATGTTTGATAGGAAGAAAGGAAAAGAGTTGAGAGTGGGGAGAGAGAGACATGGAGATCAAGAGGAATGGGGGAAAAGATTTTTATGAAGTATTACGGTGAGTCATAAATAGGTCTTCAGTAATAGTCTTTGAAGGATGCAAATAGAATTGGAAGCCTTTTTATTTATTTAATTTTATTTTTTATTTTTTTATTTTTTTATTGAATCATAATTGATTATACATATTTTTGAGATTCAATGTTGACATATGTTGATCATATCAATATTACTAGTATGTATATTGTTACAAATTGTACTTATTCTTTATGCCCCTTGTCAAATTTCTCCCTTTCCCCCTCTCCCTCCCCCCTTCCCCACTTATAACCCCAGATTTCTTCTCTCCCTCTGAAAGAGTAATGGTTATTCTGTTGATTTGTTGCCTAGATGATCTGTCCAATGCTGAGAGGTGTGATCAGATCCCCCCATATTATCATAGAGCAGATGCTTCTTCTGTCACTCTGGAACGGAATTTGTGGAGAGAGACATCCTATTCTTTTCTTTGGTCTCTGCTGGTGACTCTGCTTGTGTCAATGCAGTCCAGTGTCTGGTGGACCACCTGTGTGGTGGTTGTGACATCTAGCCACTTTTGCAGCAGCTGTGGTTACTGTGGTGGCTGTGGTGGGCCACCCACATGGAGGTGATTTTTTTTGGCATGCTCCTGGCACTGCCAGTGTGCCTGGTTGTGGTGACTCCATGCGGACAGGGGTCTGGTCCCCAGTTTGATGCCCTGGGTCCCTGGGTGGGCCACTATGATGCTGGTGGTGTGCCTGGTTGTGGGTGGGGGTAATCCTTTTTTTTTCTTTTTGTCCTTTTTGAGACCGCCCGCACTGCGCTCAGCCAGTGAGCGCACCAGCCATCCCTATACAGGATCAGAACCCACGGCGGGAGCGCTGGCACGCTCCCAGCGCCACACTCTCCCGAGTGTGCCATGGGCTCGGCCCGGGGGTAATCCATTTTAAATATTTATTGTTGCTGGATTCCGTTTATCTGACTGTGACACTATGCAGAGACTGGGGACCATGGAGTTCAGGCTTACCGCAGGGTTATCCCAGGCTCCACCCTTCTTGGAAGCCGTAGAGATTATAAGTAGCAGACAGTATTTTATGCTTCATAAATACAGTCATGTGTTGCATAACGATGTTTTTGTCAGTGATGGACTGCATATACAACGGTGGTCCTGTAAGATTAGAATGGAGCTCAAAAATTCCTGTTGTCTAGTGATGTCCCAGCCATCATAACCTGGTAGTGCAATTACTTTATTTTTTATATATTTAGTGTAGCATAAGTGTACAGTGTTTTTAAAGTCTACAGTAGTGCACAGTAATGTCCTAGGCCTTCACAGTCACTCACCACTCACTCACTCACTGACCAGAGCAACTTCCAGTCCTGCAAGCTCTGTTCCTGGTAAGTGCTCTATACAGTTGCACCATTTATCTTTTGTACTTTATTTTTAGTGCACCTTTTCTATATTTAGATATGTTTAGATACACAAATACTTTTCCATTGTATTGCAGTTGCCTATGGTATTCAGTATAGTAATATGCCGTACAGGTTTGTAGTCTGGGAGCAGTAGGTTATACCATATAGCCTAGGTGTACAAAAAGTTACACCATCTAGGTTTGTGTAAGTGCACTCTATGATGTTTGCACAGCAACGAAATTGCCTAATGATGCATTTCTCAGAGTGTATCCCTGTTGTTCAGCAATGAATGATTGGGCTTGTTGTTGAATGAATAAAGGGATTAATTAATGAAAAATTGCAGATAGCAAAGAGAAGAGATGAAAACATAAGAGAAACTGCTGTGAACTGAAGGAGAGGTGAGGCAGTTATACAGCAGTAGAGTAATAAATGGGCAAGTGGGTTCATTGTTCTTGGAGGATGAGAGACTAAAAGAGGATTGAAATAAAGAGTAAGAGTAGCTGTGTGGTTTAGAAAAGCAAACTCCAGAATCTTGACTTGTCTTGCCAACAGTTTATCAGAAAATATTAAGAAATAACTGATCCTTAATGTAGAAGTGATAAGAGAGTGGAGAGAAAAGGTGGGGATTTGGGGTATAGTCAGTCACAAAAGGACAAACGTTGTATGATTCCACTAGTATGAGGTACCTAGAGTCATCAAATTCATAGAGACAGACAGAATGGTGGTTGCCAGGGGCTGGGAAGGGAAAGTGGATAAAAATAGGGCAGATATAAAGAAAGTTAGGAACTCTAAAAAAAAAATTAAATTACTGCTATATATGTATTTGTATTTATATCTATCTCTCAAATTGTTTAATGACATTTCTATTTGTCTGGAATTACATCATCCCAAAACAGTTAGGTGGAGTTTCAACAAACTTGGTAGGTATATTTAAGACAGTCTGTCTTAAAATAAAGGCCATGGCAAAAAGGGACTTCACTTTGGGAATGTCTGGAGGCACCACAAAATATACAGATGCATCCTCTAGAGCAGCCAGATTCACCGAGATGTGGTGAAAGGACATGAGTGCTGACCTGCCCAGCCAGAGGGACAAAGCAGCAGTTTCAATAACAGGACCAGTCATAGCCTCCGAGGCAGGTGCTGATTTGCCGTGGAGCTGCCTTTCATTTGGGTAACTTTGGTACCTGGTGAGAAGCCACTGAGTCTTCTGCATTTAATAGTTGTTAATGATTTCCTGACTAGAGCGAAAAAGAAAGTAGAGAGGGAAAGATTTGTATTAGTTTCCCATTGTTGCTATAATAAATTACCATAAATTTAGTGGCTTAAAATGGCACACATTGGGGCCGGCCCGGTGGCGCACTAGATAGTGCGCCGCTTGGGAAGCGCGGCGGCGCTCCCG
>NW_007732660.1:48330-57677 GCF_000696425.1 Galeopterus variegatus
GTAGGTATATTTAAGACAGTCTGTCTTAAAATAAAGGCCATGGCAAAAAGGGACTTCACTTTGGGAATGTCTGGAGGCACCACAAAATATACAGATGCATCCTCTAGAGCAGCCAGATTCACCGAGATGTGGTGAAAGGACATGAGTGCTGACCTGCCCAGCCAGAGGGACAAAGCAGCAGTTTCAATAACAGGACCAGTCATAGTCTCAGAGGCAGGTGCTGATTTGCCGTGGAGCTGCCTTTCATTTGGGTAACTTTGGTACCTGGTGAGAAGCCACTGAGTCTTCTGCATTTAATAGTTGTTAATGATTTCCTGACTAGAGCAAAAAAGAAAGTAGAGAGGGAAAGATTTGTATTAGTTTCCCGTTGTTGCTATAATAATTTACCATAAATTTAGTGGCTTAAAATGGCACACATTTGTTATCTTACCATTCTGGAAGTCAAAAGCTTCACTGAGCTAAAATCAAGGTGTCGTCAGGGCTGCATTCTTCTGGAGACTCCAGGAGAATCCATTTCCTGGCCTTTTCCAGCTTCTGGAGGCTGCCTCCCTTCCTTGGCTCATGTTCCTTGGCATCACCAAGACCTCTGCTGCCGTTGTTCATGTCCTTCTCTGTCTCTGACCCTCCCCTCGCTCTTACAAGGATCCTTGCGATTACATGGGCCCATCTCAAGATCTTCGCCTTCATCACATTTGCAAAGTACCCATTGCCATGTAAGGTAATCTCTTTACAGTTTCCAGGAATCAGGAAGTTGACATCTTTGGGGGACCATTATTCTGCCAACCATGTCTAAAGGAAACATTGTTACTACATAAGGAGCCCTCAATAAACACATAAATATATGCTGAGTTTGGAGTAAGGCAAGTAAGGAAGGATAGTACAATGGGGAGAAGATGGTACGTTGCTTTTGGAGTCAGACACTCTGGCCTCCTCCTGACAGCATGACCTCAGGCCTCAGTTTTCTCAACATAAAATGACACAAAATTAGCTCTCTTCATCACAGAGGTCTGTGATCTATTCTGAAGATATCATTCATGTAGGTGAGGAAAGACCAGTAGCACGCCTGGTCCACTCAATTCACAGCAGCTCTCTTCCTCTGTCAGTGAGGTCAAATGTCCAGATTCAGGTAAGGGACAGCCTAGGGTACCAATTCTCTACAGAGGTGTCACCCCTCCCAGGAAATCCCTGGGTGCATCTTGGTTGCCACAGTGATTGAGTGGTTGAGTACTAGTGGCTTGCAGTGTGAGGGGCTGGAGATATGTGCAGGCCGGCTGCACAGCAAAGCATTGTCCTTCCTGCTTCCCACACAACCTTCCAATGCCTGCCAGAAATTCATGTAGGAGAAAACCCTTCATTACTTACCCAAGCCTAGACGTGAGCTCCATTTTACATATAAACACATTACCCCCCCCCAAAAAAAAATTTACACGGTTTTACTATACACTGAATTTTATACAAATGCAACTGCTGGTTAAATAGAGAGAATGCTGCATTTTGTTTTGTTGGGACTTTTACCAAGATTTGCTCAAAATTTCAGAAAATCACACCACCGCTGGCAACATTGCTTGTGGTGTTTGGGTCAACACACCTGTACTGTACACTGTGTACTGTACTGTACGGTGTTTGTAGCTGTCCAATTCATGATTATTTTATGGATATGTAGACACATACTTACTTAACCTTTATTTCTAAATTTTAAATTCAGAGATAAAAGATCAAAGGATTCAGGTAAATATCATCTTACTCTTCTTCTTAAATACAAACTTATTCATTATAAGTAGGCACAAGCATCTGCTTGCTTTATTATTATGTCTTCTAGTTAAGCTGTGCCTGAGCATCTATGTATTAAAATACAAATTATTTCATTATAAATTGCTTTCCTTTATTTCTCCTATATATCACAGGGTGATATGAATTTTAGGAAATTATGTGATTATGCAGGCTATATCACTTGTGAATTTCATTTCAGTAAATTACAAATATTTTTGAAAGGTAATGGTAGATTTTATAGGATTAAAACACTGTCTGAGAATATTGAATGAACTTTTAAATATGGCTGTAGACCTATAGTCTATACACACACATATGTGACCAAGTATACTACGCATACAAAGCAAATCCACTCTCATAACATAGTTTGTTATTATAAACACTCAGATATAACCTGTGTCAAATGATGTACCCCTTGTCATAACAACTTCCTGTGGAAAGATTGAACCTAAATATCCTTCCTGGCCAGACTCATATTCCTGGAAAAGGACCAACAATTTTGGTGTACATGAATACTTCCCTTGCTTGAAAGGAATCATGGTTCTTTTCCTTATGATTTCAGTCTCCATAAATCTGAATTTGCATTCTAAATATCCTTCCTGGCCAGACTCATATTCCTGGAAAAGGACCAACAATTTTGGTGTACATGAATACTTCCCTAGCTTGAAAGGAATCATGGTTCTTTTCCTTATGATTTCAGTCTCCATAAATCTGAATTTGCATGTGCATTTTACATGATATTGTAGTGCAAGTTATAGTAGCTGCAAATATAATAACATCCTTTTATAACTTTAGTCCCCTTTTCAAAATAATATCAAGCTAGGCTGCTGGACTGTTGTATGAAGATATTTCTGTCATCGTTTTATACTTTAATGACTGCAGAGGTCATAGGGGAGAGCATCTTCACAGACTGAAAGTTCGAGGCCTTTCTTCCTTTGCTTTTTCTGCCCTTTCTTCCTCCTCCCCCACCCCCTGTTGTTTTCCTCTGTGTTCCTCTCCTTTCCCTCCCACTCCTTCTTCCATTTGCTGTGCCTCCACAGTTTGAGTCAGGCTGCACCCTGTCGTGAGGCATGATCATTAGTCAGGGATGTAGGCCCAGCCTTCCCTTGGCTTTCTGCAGATGTCTGGGGAGACTGCAGGGAGAGCTCAGTGCTGGTGCAGTCTGTGCACCTCCACAGGGGCAGCAGTGACAGCAGAAGAATCAGTGCTGGGCACTGACTGAGGCTGTGCGGGGAGGGGAGGTGCGCAGGTGGTGGCAGATCAGGGCTGGACGAACCTGCCTGGTCTCTGAGGGGAAACCTCATGTTGAATGGTGCCCAGAACACAGACACTAAGCTGATCATCTCCCTGGGGTGTCACTAGGGATAGGTATGACACGGGGTGAGAGTTCACCCCCCACTGTGCCTGAGCTCAGCCTTTAACCTCCCTCTCTCTCAACCTCCTCCTACTCCCTCCGGGGAAACTGAACTCGGTGCTTGTAAACATTTGCTGGGAGGCAATGCTCTGGAATCCCCAGGCCTGGAATTCTACAAATCAGGGGACTCAGAGGAAGTGAGGGTGTGGTCTTGAATCCAGTCCTGAAAGCAGGAAGGAGGCAATCGTCTTTCCTTCCTCTCACTGTTCTGAAATTTATGGCCATCCCTCTTTCATATCTTCTCTAACTAAGCATCCATGACAGAACTGGGACCCCTGCTTTATTGAGTAAAGGGGGACACAAAAGCTGAAAATGCCTGCAAGGGCATGCCTTCCTGTGGCTACAAGACAGAGCGGGAACTTGGGCGCGTGGGGCAGACCCAGGAAACAGGTTTGAGGTGCTGAACTCTTTTTTTTAAGGGCTTTTTTTTTTTGGTGTCTGGCCATTATGGGGATCAGAACTCATGACGCTGATGTTATAAGGCTGTGCTCTGAGCTAACCAGCCAGCCTGCTCCTCTCATTTCTCTAAACTGTTCGGAGCCAGGCTTCTGCCGCTTTCCTAGGGATGAAATTTGGTAGCAAGGGCCAGAAAATTAAAGTCCAAGATTGGCCTAGGTTCCTAGAGGATGAAGGCGGGGAAGGGGGTCTCCTTTCTACCCTTGCATCTCTAGAAAGGACAGACTTGGAGAAGACCAGCAGCTGTATCTGTAAGGGAAAACGCAAAGTGATCGTAGTTTATCTTGGGTGTCCTCCCTTTTCTCTGTGCCTCTCTCCCTATCCCTCTGCATCGTTCTCCTTTCCTGCAGTTTACTTCGGTCCAGAGGATTATGTGCTCTCCATGCTGTTCTATCCAGACATGCTCCCAGCAGACCTCCGGGGCAGGAGTTCATCCTGTAACATGACTTCTCCTTTCTCTTCTGCACTTCATCACAACTCTGGTTCCCTTCGGGTGGTCTGTCTTGCCTAGTAGTTAGGAGAAAAGCATCTAATTAAGCTAATTCAAATTAAAGCCATGAAAATGCTCTTCTTAAAGAGCTTGGCTATTTCCCCTTACTCCTAAAAATAGCCAAACAGGATACCCAGCTGATTTCATCAGTTTAAAAGGCAAGAAGGAAGGGATTTGTTGACTTGTGTACTAGGAAGTCTAAAATATCCACCTTCAGATGTGACTGGGTTTTGGGGTTTGAATAATCTCATTAGCTCCATCACTCCTTGGTTGGCTTGTTTGTCCTTATGTTGGCTTCACTGTCAGGTGGGCTTTCCTCCACTGAGTGGCAAAGATGGCCTCTGGCAGTGATAGGTATTACTTTGTTTCCTCTGCACGTCTTTCCATCTAGCTCCATCAAAAGTCCCAGGGAGGACTCTGATAGGCCAGGCTTGAGTCAAGTGTTCTTACCTGGACGAGTCATCGCAGTCAGGAGGATGAGGTGCTCTAATTGCTAGCTCACATCACGATCCCACAATGTGCGGGGAAGTCCAGGCAAGGGATTGGCCATCCTATTAGGTAAAGGAGGAGCCATTCTGAGAAGGAAAACATACTAGGCAGATAAAAAGTAATATATCCAGACACTTACTCACTCATTGCTAATACAAATTAAGAAGCAATAGGGTGGGAGATATGAGTGATACAAGGGATTTATAAGACATGGTTTTTGTCCTTAAAGATCATATAATCTAGTTGTTTTGGAAGGTGGTCACATTCTTTATGTAATAATTTGAGGAAACACGAATTAATTCATTGGACAATATTTGCTGAGTGCTTACTTAATGTCAGACACAACACTAGGTTCCTATTATACATAGATGAAAGACAACACTCTTCCCATAAAAATCTTACAATCAACTGGGAGACACAAGCATACTGGTAAACATTTACATTGTAGGACCACAGGTGCAATGATAGAAGTGTACATAGGTGTCATGAGAGCCCCCAAAAGGCATCTATCTAACCTTGGGCTCAGAGGAGGTAACACATGAGCCAAAGCTTGAAAAACAAATGGGAGATGAGGTTGGAGGGTGGGGAAAGGTCTTGCAGGCAGAGGGACTGGTCTGTGCAGAGGTACAGCAGTATGGAGTAGGGTGGTGTGTTTGGAGAGCTGTAGGTAGTTTGAGTGGAAAGTATGAGGGTGTGCAGGGAGAGATCAGCCCAAAGAGGTAGGCAGGAGCCAGATCAGAAAGAGTCCTGTGCCAAGCTTGCAGATTTGAGCTTGTCCCTGAAGGCTTTGAAACAGGGCATGGACGTGTCCAGATTAGCAATTGAGCATGCATATTCTGGCAGCAGATGGAGTGGAGTGAGCCAGACTGGAGGCAGGAAGAACAGTCAGAAGACTGCTGTGTGAGAGCACATGAGATGTGATGAGGACTTCTTTATAGGGAATGCCAATTTATAAAATAGGACTTTTAGGCAAATCACCATTTTACAACCCCAATTCAGGCAAGGATTAAGATGATCCACAGATTCTAAGATATTCACACGGTCTCAAAGAACTACTCCACGGATTATTAACTACAAGGAGGAAACTGCACCTTTGCAGTGGAAAGATCTGGCAGCCAGCACCTTATGTAAAAGGTCAGACAGGCAAGGATTAAGATGATCCACAGATTCTAAGATATTCACACGGTCTCAAAGAACTACTCCACGGATTATTAACTACAAAGAGGAAACTGCACCTTTGCAGTGGAAAGATCTGGCAGCCAGCACCTTATGTAAAAGGTCAGACCGCACAGTGGGACAACCTGACCTTACGTGCCTTCTGACGTGCTGCAATGAGATACGCAACATCTCCTGTGTAGTGTTCTTTCCAGAGATGTTTAATCTGAATCTAATCATGAGGAAACAACCAGACAAATCCAGAGTGTGGAAGATTATATAAGAAAACAGGCTAAAACCCTTCAAAAATTCAGCATCATGAAAAACAAAAATAAAAACAAAATAGGAGGGGACTGCTCAGATCAAAAGAAGTTAAGGAGACCCAACAACCACATAAAATATGTAACCCTTGATGAGATCCTTGATCAAAAACTTTAAAAAGCTATAAAAGACATTTTAGGGACAACTGGGGACATGTGAGTATGAACTAAATATTAGATATTGGTTTTCTTAGGTATGATAATGATATTATAGTTTTGTAAGAGCATGTCTTTATTCTTAGGTAATGCTGCCGAATCGGGGGTGAAGTGTCATAATGTCTTTAACCTTCTTTCAGATGGTTCAGGAAAATGTGTCATGTATTCATTATGTACATATATGACATAGATGGATGCTTTTACATAAGTGTGATATATATGTATAAGATGTATGACATGTATTGATGTTCTTACAAATATGGCAGAATATTAACAATTTTTTTGTTTGGGTGAAATATACATGGGAATTCTTGTACTATTCTTTCTCATTTTTTTTGTAGGTTTCAACACCATGAAAAAGAATGAAAAGAAGGAGGAGAAACAGGAGAAGGAGTGTTGATGGGAGTGTGACCCAAAACAGTGGCAGCGGATTTGGGGTGTGTCATAGTCAGTCTGGGCTGCTGTAACAGAATACCATAGGCTGGGTGGCTTAAACAACAGACATTTATTTCTTACAGTTCTGCACATTGGAAGACTGAGATCAGGGTGACTGCTGGATTGGGTTCTGGTGAGAGTCCTCTTCTGAGTTGCAGACAGCCAACTTCTCGTTGTATCCTCGCTTGGCAGATCGAGGGCTAGAGAGTTCTTTGGGGCCTCTTTTTATACGGGCACTAATCCCATTTTAAGGGCCCCACCCTCATGACCTAATCACCTCCAAAAGGCCCAACCTCCTAAGAGCATCACATTGGGCTTAGGATTTCACATATGAATTTGGGGGAACATAAACATTCAGTCCATCACAGGAAGGAAGGTTAGAGTTAAGAGAAATACAGGAATATTGGGAATCTGTCCCAACTTGGAGTAATGTCTGGGAATCCACCTGAAGTGAGTTTAAGGAAACAGGCCCAGTCAAGGTTTCCAATCCTGGATAAAGATTATTTGATGGACTTCCTTAATGCAAACAGTGGCAAAAAACACAATAACACCAACACCTAAGTACCACACTGAGAAGCAGAGAGCTATAGAATCAAGAGCACTGAGTTAGGAATCAGGATGCTGGAGGTCTCATCCTGACTCTACCACTGAGTTCTCTGGGCTCTTCCTTTGGATGTGGGAAGATCGGACCAGACATTCTCTGAAGTCCTGTTTAACTTTTTACAAGCAAATAGTTGTAGTTATCCTTCCTTACTGATGTTCCTGAGAGTCATCTGAGCTAAGTGTAAATGAGATTTTGTCACATCCACCATTTTACTCTCTCTGTCTTGATTTATTTCTCCAACCCTTCTTGGCCACCCTCTCTTGAGAGCCTGTCCTTGATTAAACAAGGTCATTACTGAACATTGCTCTCTACAGTGGAGCTGTAATAGTTGCCAGTTCCTGATCCCATCTGCCCTTGATTTAATGACAGGGCTTCTTCCCAATCTCTTGGATGTTGCTTTCTGTTAATAACTCTTCTGATTTTCTCTTTGTTATAAAGCTAACACATACTTATGATAGAAAATCTAGAAAATTTGGGAAACTATGTAGAAGCAAATTTAAATTACAATCCCACCATTTTACTGATAACCACTACCAAAATGTTTGTGAGTGGATATGAGTGTGCATGTGTCTGCGTGCATGCCCGTGCGTGTGTGTTGCACAGTTGATCTCTTATCATAGGCATAATTTTGTATTCTGATTTTTTAAATTTAATAATATTTCTTGATCACTTTTTCTGGAAGAATGAGACAGATTGCCATTCTGTAATTTCTTTTCCAGAATTTTACATGTTTGGAATGTTATTAGGGAACCTCATTTTTTAACAACCCTTAATACATGAAACACATTATATAGTCAAGAAATGGAATGTTAAAGCGAAATATTAAAATGTGTTTATCATTATTTATATCTCCTTATATGATTAAAAGAATCGACCTTTTCATATAAGAAAATTTCCAAATAACTGGGCAATTCTTTGCCCACCTCCTCTTATTCTGATGTAAGGCTGACCTGTTACATCATTAATACTACTGGGGAAATACCAGCATAGGGAAGGACTAGGAGAAGAAATATATTCAGGATTTCGTAGTTTATGATACGATCAATATTGTTAATGGCTGATTCACACAACTACTTCTGGGTGGAGGTGGTGGGATTTGTAGGGGAGTGTGTGTGTGCGATGAGTAGGGACAGCCAAGTGAGGAGCATAAGAAAATGAATTAAATGTGACAGGTGTTGAGACACATATGGAGATTTCCTCTTTCTTACTAATGCTAAATAATAAAGTCCTAATTTTAATGTATTGTGTATGTGTGTGTGAACAAGAGAGGAGAGAGAGAGACAGATATGGTAGGGATACTGCATTCTAGAACCTTTTGAAACAAAAACAGTGCTAATCATGAGCACTTTCTAATGCCATTTAATTAATTCAAAAAACATCCTAACACTTGACAGATGGATATTCTTAAGTGTCTCCAAGGAAAAACGTAAATCATTCAGTCATTCTAGCATTTACTATTTTGATCCAAGAAGTTTAAACCACTTACTTCATCCTCATGGCTCCCCTGGGAAGCAAGGAGAAAGAAATTACTCTCCATCACCTCTTATATATGATACATGTCTACATACACTTACATTTTTATTATGCTCTTAACTTTACAGGAAAGGAAATCCCATAAACTAAGTACATCTCTTGAAATCACTTCTAACCTTCATTAGCATGTGTACGTTTACTTGAAATTGTTGCCTGCATACTCCTTGCCTTTCTGCATTTTTCCCAAATATGCACATTTCAATGGCCATCCCACATTATTTTTAATAGGTGTATAGCATTCCATTTTATGGTATGCCATAGTTTACTCAATCACATTTTTATTGTGAGAGCTTTGGGGATTGTTTCTAAATTATTTTAAACATCTATGCATAATACTATGAATGCATCATTGTGTGAATAATTATGTTTTCCTTTTGGATTCTTTACTGAAGTCCCATTGATCCAGTCCCATTGATCCGGGCTTTTATTATTTCACTTTTGCTAGACATGTACATAGATAATGGAACCTCTAAGCTGTTCTAAGCTGTTTGACTTGTATTTATCTAATTTCTATTGATGGTTTTG
>NW_007732660.1:58679-60794 GCF_000696425.1 Galeopterus variegatus
AGGATTAGCCATATAAATTTTTATTGAATCCAGATTTTTTAGGACTGTAGCTTTTGTGAGTTATATTCGTCGTGAATCATTTTTACATTCTCTGGCCTTCCTTTTTAAAACTTTGTTCAGTTACATTATTTTATATGATGTATTTTTAGATGTTAAGGGATTGTAACAGGATTCACTTGTGGACTCCTTTTTAATGATTTCTATTGCCCTTGGAAACCGCTACGTTGCCCCTGCAATTCCTGACACCTGAGTCTGCTGGTCTCAGAGCAAAAGAAGAAAATAGCATTGCCTCACATTTGAAGGGGGGCCTGGGATATCCTAGGAAAACAGCCTCCTCTGTGGGGACCGTGGCGAGAGCTGGGCTGTCAGTCACCAGGGATATTGCTATCAGCACCCTGGTTTTCCACTTTATTATTTGTTCCAAAATGATCATTGTGATATCTCAGGCTTAAATCTCTGGCTGTTCTTTAAAGTGTGTGGTTAGAGACCAGAATTGATTATTCCCAGAGTTGCCAGTGGGTCATGGGGAAAGGCAAGGACAACATGTTTCCTTGACCCAGACGTGCTTGCTCTGGGCCACTGTGATGATGCAGCTGTCTTCCATTATCCCACGCCTGAACCAGGTATCTCACACTCGCCCAGCTTGAGGTTGGAAGTATGAGACAGATCCTGGCTCCAAACAAAAGGTTATCTTTACGGTCTTTTCGAGTATGACTCAGTGTGTGCGTGCGTGCGTGCACACGTGTGTGTCTGTTGGGCTATACTTGTTACACTTGTGTAATAGCCCCTCTTATGCAGTCCTTGTTAGAATATGAAGTTCTGATGTCTAGATGAACTCTTTGTCCTAGCAGCTGTGGTGAGGGATCCCCAAATGGCTGCGGAACCCCGTTCACAGACACAGGTCATTCAGCTGCACACAGTTTNGATCCCCAAATGGCTGCGGAACCCCGTTCACAGACACAGGTCATTCAGCTGCACACAGTTTGAATATGGTCAGGTTGTTGCTGCTCGAACTGAGCTCCCCATCTAATTCCGCCAGGTGTAAATAATATGACCTGGGATGAGAATTCAAAAAAGATGCTGGAGGGTCTGGGAGATCCGGCGGGCTGGAGAGATGGGAGTGGTGAGGGGTGGAGGAGAAAAGTGTGGAAATTATCAGACAGTTGTCCACTGCTGTGTTTCACAGAAGGTGCATGCTAAAGCTTTTAGATAAAAGGATATATGTTTTTTAAAAACTAAAAAAAGAAAATGCTATTAGGAACTCCGAAACTCATATTAAACAGGAGACTGCAAAATCTAGTATAGAGGCGATGGTGAGAGAAAGCTGTTTAAATGTAGGCAGAGTGAGAAATTTCAAGACATGGGAGGACAAGACTCAGGGCAAACACTGTAAAGAAAAAGTAGAAGGGTGGGTAAAGGGAAGGGTCTGGCTGTTACTGGCAGGGCTGATCCTAGGCAATGTTGTGTACCCAGCAATTTTCCAGCCCAACTCCCTGCAAACAGCTCTCTAAACACAATACCACCAGTACATAATGTGCTTAATATTTTAATTGACTTTCTTTTTTGAAACTCAAATATCTACTTTAGTTTCATCTTAAACGATACTATCTGGGAAATCACAGGTTTGATATGCTAGTTATACATTTTCCTAATACACATTAAGATAAACACACAACTAGAAAAAGTATGTATAGAGATTAGTAGAGATATTAGTAAAAGTATCTATCTATCTATAAAGCACCTAAAACAATCTCAGATGCTGACCAGTGGTGCACATACCATTCTCTGGAAAAATCTATCCTCTCCACCCTGTAGCCCACGCCTTAGCCTGCATCGTCTCTTACTGGAATTATTTGAATACCATTAAAACCATAGTAAGGAATTTTCCTGAGGCATAAACCCACAAGAACAATAAGAACAGGAAAAGCTACAACATACTTTAGAAGCTAGGGAGTGAAGGGACAAGTGTTCCTGGAAGAGTGAGCCATCAAAAGTAGGACATGGGGCCGGCCCGGTGGCGCACTGCACTAGTGCGCCGCTTGGGAAGCGCGGTTGTGCTCCCGCCGAGGGTTCGGATCCCACATACGGACTGGTTCCCGCTCACTGGCTGAGCGA
>NW_007732660.1:61106-61509 GCF_000696425.1 Galeopterus variegatus
AGAAGCTAGGGAGTGAAGGGACAAGTGTTCCTGGAAGAGTGAGCCATCAAAAGTAGGACATAACCAAGGAGGAAGAAAGATGTGGGATTCAGGAAACAAGAATCCAACACAAGAGAGAGCAGGATGGGAAAGAGGAAGATGACAGCCACAGCATCCCCCAGAGCCACTAGTCCAGACTAGAGCAGGTCAGCAGGGTCTGGAGAGATTTCCCGCAAACAAGAAAGTTCTAGAATACCTGAGATGTCTGAACACATTGAGAGGAGTTTTACACAACTAGAGGAGACTTAAATTTGTGGTAGGTGTACATAAAACTGGACAGCCAATAAAGCAACAGTCATTAACTCCAAACAAACTGTTGTACAGGGAAAGAAAAGTAATTGTAATGCACTGCCTGGCCCAGCTG
>NW_007732660.1:62271-63656 GCF_000696425.1 Galeopterus variegatus
TGGCGTCCTGGGTCACTGCTCATTGAAAGCAACTATTTGTTTCTGCAAACTATAGGAAAGTCAAAAAATATTCAAGGACTGTGTGTTGGTATAACTTCTTTTATTGGCTCTAGTCTATTTAAACAAAGATAAATGACAAGCTCAGATCCTTAAACTTTTAGATCATAATACAGAATGACACCGAGGCACTTCCTTAGACTGTACTAAAAAGGACATCATTTCTCACAGCCACAGGACAGAGATAACTGAAAGCCACACTCCATGAGTTGCCAAATTACAAAGTCAGCTGAATTCACAGCCCCACTAGGTCTCTTATCTGAAAGTTAGGACATTGATCAGGAAAGTGTTGTACCTCAGGAACTGGAATGGGAATATATGTGCATATCTGAAGAATTTAGGGAACTTTGTACCCCCAAACTTCACTAAGCCTTTGTCGCCAGCCAGAACAGAAACTGCTCCTATGTCTAATGAGGTCATTATTGCTTTACATGAAGCTGCACCTGAGGGAGCTCCCTGGCAAAAGGAAGCCAATTATCCTCATGCTCTACTCCCCTTGCTGCTCGTTATCTCCAAACGCACAACTAGAATTAGGAACCAGCAAGCCCAGGGAGGCCAATTATAAAGTATAACCTGAGAGTTAATGATTAGCACACTCTGTGGACAAGGTGTCTGCACACACACACAGGCACACCAGGATTTGCTAATTTACATTAATGTGGGAGGGACACACATAGGAACGGATTTGCAAAGGAAGAAAAAACAAACTTTTAGATTCAGGCTAAATTTAATTGACATGAATATATTTCCTAGAAATTTGAATTTAACATATTGACTTGAGTAGCTGGAAGTTTTTCTGAATGTTTTCTTGGTCGGTGCTTGAAACCTAGTTACAATAGAGGATGGTGCTAAATGAAGCTGAGATACAATGTAGTGTGATGTTGAGTAAGGAATTTAAAGACATTGGAAGATAGAAATATTGTCCATATATAGAAATATATGTCCTTTTTATGTCCCCAAGGTGGCACAGAAAACATTGATAAAGGAAATACCAGCATCTTTGAGAGCACTTTAGTGTCTGTCTGAGTAGGCCAGAAATGCCTATGGAGATGCTACAGGGGAAATTGTTCCCCTTATTTGAATGGCAACAGGTAGATCCTGGGTCAGCAGAGGCCAAATAGTGGCACTTAACTGCCATTTGCATGGGGACACAATTTCCATCTTAGGCAGCAAGCCCAGCATGATAATCAGAAGCTTCAGGCCTTCAAGGTTATTTTTTGGTCATGGATTCTCAGTTCCAAAATAAATGATTAACTATTAGGGTCCTGTTTTATCTTAAAATATTTTTTAAAAACTAAATAATTAAAAAATTTAAAAACCAAACTCCA
>NW_007732660.1:64421-66104 GCF_000696425.1 Galeopterus variegatus
GTTTTATCTTAAAATATTTTTTAAAAACTAAATAATTAAAAAATTTAAAAACCAAACTCCAGGTCTGCTGAAAAAAGGTCTGACTCAAGTCATCCTAATAGACACACAGCTCCACACCCAACTATTAAACCTCTGGAATTGGAATGGAAATATATGCATGTATCAAGGCAATGAATGAATCAAGGGAAGGCCTGGGTACCTTTGAGAACAAGCCTGCAGTCCCACCACAAGTATAGATGTTGTATATTTCCTTTACCATTTTCCAAAGGGATCCCTGGCCATTTACCAAGGCAACTTGAGAGAGGATCTTTTAGGGATTACTAGACACTGCTTTTGAGCTCACACTTGTTACTCAGAATGCTTAATATTGCTATTGCCCACTAGTGAGAGTGGGGGCCTGTCAGAGTCAGGTCATAAGTGGAATTTTGTCCAGAGTCTATTTCACAGTGGGTCTGAGGACCCCTGAGTCCATCATCCTGTAATTATTTCCTCTGCTCTTGGATGTAGAGTTGAGCTATCCATCCACAGAGATCAGCGTAATCACAGAAATGGTCTCCTGACCTGCAGAATAAGGCCTATGTGTAAGAGGGCCATGTGGAAGTACGTGCAATTTCCTTACCTATCAAAAAAGCTGTCAAAACAGCACTGCATCTCCAGGGAAATCATTAGTACATTGACACCACCAGAGTCTTACTAGATGCAAGGTGCAGAGTTCTGTTATTTCCAATAGCTATTTAGTTTGGCTGTTACAGAAGATGGCCGGATCTTGGAAAATACCATGGTTCCTCAGTACCCTTGGGTTATTGTAAGCTTTACTAGGTGATGCCTCCAATTGCATCTGCTGTTTCAGGTAGTATCTCCTACTGGAGCAAACCAATATAGCCTCAGCACCTAGAAGACTGCAATGATCTCTAATGCTTTTGTTCTCTATCCCAGTAATTAGAAAACACCAGGGAAAAAGGCTGTTTTTACCTAGAAGAAAAATGGTAGAGCAACACCAACCACCTTCCTTAGCATTATGTCAACTCTCTATCTCTGTACTATAATTAAATGCCCAAGACACTGAAGGTCTTTCTATCTCATGGGACAACATGTTAGTCTACAATATTGATAACATCATGGTGATAGGATTTGAAGAGTTGGAAGTGTCACATACCTTAGGTACCTTGGTAAAACACATGTAAGAGTAAGGGAAGGCAAGTGGGAGGGAGAGAAGTTCTAAGAAAATCCAGGAATCTGTCACTTCGGTGAAGTTTCTAGAGGTCCTGTGGTTTAAGTCATGTCAGGGCAGGCCATACAGAATGAAGGACAGGTTGTAGCACCTTTTACTCTCATCACTTAGAGACGCAATGCTTGCAGGGCATTCTTGGACTTTCCAGGTAACACATACTACATTTTGGTGTGCTTCTCCAATCCATTTACCAAGTGACTTGAAGGACTTCCTAGTTTTGAGGAGGGGTCAGAGAAAGAAAGCATTCTCCAGGTTGCAGCATATGTGATTGGGCAACTTGGCCTTAGTGACCCAACGGATCCAAATGGTGCTTCAATTATCAATGGCAGATTGAGTTGCAGAATGTAGCTTGTAACGAGCCTGATTAAGAGAATCACTGCGGAGACCTTTATTGTTTTACATCAATCCATGACCTCTTCAGTAAGCAACTGTTATCTTTTCTTTTTTTTTTT
>NW_007732660.1:67406-69362 GCF_000696425.1 Galeopterus variegatus
CCTCCACAGCCCCATCCACAGTCTCGTGGAGGTCCCCCCAGCCAGATCTAGTGGCAACCCCACTCTGACTAATCCTAAAGGACAATATGGAAGGAACTTCCTCCCATTTTGAAGTAGGCAGAACTTCACCCAGCATGTCTCACTGTCCATTTCGTCTTGAAGAAGAGATCACTTGAGACAAGAATTTATGATGATTCATGGGCAGCATCTGGTGTTTTGGCTGTACGGTCAAAACACCAAAACACTTAGAACAAGACCGTGAGATAGTTTTGGGGAAGAGATAGTTTGAATGACCCTGTTGGTAAAAAATGACGTCACTTCAGGAAAAGTCATGTGGGGAAGAATGTGGAATGACCTGACAGAACGGACCCAGTTAATCAGATGAACAGATTACCTGCTCTGTAGATGTCATCCAGCCTCCTTCCCAAGCTACCCCAAGGCTTGTTCAATGGGATTGAACAAAGCAGCCTTGGTAGCAGGGACGGAGGCTGTGTATTAAACCAACTACAGGGAAATTTCTGCTACTGAGTCACTTTTACCTGTGTTTCCTTCCTTGGTATACTAAATACTTTTGTTTATTTACTTTAAATAAATTACTTCTGCTTTTCTCTCCCTCTCATGTCTACTATTGTATGTAGGGTATGTTGGTAGTGGTTAAATTTATAATTTAATTTATGGGATGCAAATATTGAGACAAAAGCATGATGAAATAGCAAGGAACAATGAATATAACTTTGAGATCCTAGACTTGGAGTTGAGTTCAATAACTGATGGGCTTAGGGTTTTCTCCTCTTGAGAAGAGCATGAATGTATTTTTAATTGTAGGAGGAANATGGGCTTAGGGTTTTCTCCTCTTGAGAAGAGCATGAATGTATTTTTAATTGTAGGAGGAACTGTATTTCATTAAGTGGGAGAATTTTGGGGGGGTAGTATTTGGGAAGAAGGGTGTATGTAGATGTTGGGTAGACCGTAATAAATTTGGCTACCCGGGATACAAGCCTTCCTATTTTGGAGAAATCCCTCCTCCTACTATGAAAACCAAATGGGGGAAATATTTCTTTTCCTTCCTCTGGCAGCAAAGTTCAGTATGTGAACTCACTCAGCCAATCAGATGTCACTGCCTATGACTTTGAATTTTGATGGAGTGATGTATAGATATGGGGCAGTAAGAAATGATTTGCAGTGGCAGCATCTGAGTCAAAGGTCCACAGGTGTAGTAGCATGCCAACTGCTGCAGGGGCATGAGGCCATTGACAGCTGGCCCAGTGGTGGTGGCAGGAAATGGCCAATGGTTGCAACCCTTGTGGACATAACCTAACCAGCCGGTTTGAGTGCATGTTTTTAGTGCTGTTCTTGGCTCTCTGACTTCCTTTGGATTATGTCTTAATTTTCTGATCCTTCTCATTGACTCTTTGTGTTACCCAGTTTCCTTACAGTAAATTCCTTTCCTGCAATCCTTAGCCACAGCTGGTTTCTGTTGCAGTATGGAAGGCTGGCTAGTATGAAACCATTTTTCCTCTCTGCAGAAAAGGCGATGTTCTTTCACTGCATCCAGTAGCTGCCTGGTGGTCATGTTGTCATGGCTGGGACTCTCCCTGTCCTCTTATGCCTTGGTGCCCTTTGGAATCTCTCACTATGTAATCATAGCTGTATATTTTCAGATTTTTTTTGGTACTTGCTTTCCTGAAGTTTAGGTTACTTATCTACTTTGTTCAAATATACTCTTCCTTGGCTATTACAAACAGTAAGCTCATATTATCTCTCTAAATATTTCAAGAATTTCCATAGTTACAGTAAGCTGGTCAGAAATGTTTTCAAAGATTGCATTCCTTTGTTTCTTCAGCCTTTTGAAGAAATGAAACTGTTGAAAAAAGCAAGTAGAGAATTCCTAATATGGGCCGGCCCAGTGGCGCACTGCTACAGTGCACCGCTTGGGAGCGCGGTGGTGCTCCCGCC
>NW_007732660.1:70247-78481 GCF_000696425.1 Galeopterus variegatus
CGTGACACTGAGGGTTGCGATCCGTTGCCGGACACGAAAAAAGACAAAAAAGGGAAAAAAAAAAAAAGAATTCCTAATATGATTTGCTATGAGTTGAATCACACTCATGCATCTCATCGAGATCCCTTTTTGCAATTATTGCTTCATTGAAGAGAGGTGAACAGAAGGTAGAGTAAGTGGAGTTGAACGTTTGAAAGGTAGTACATTCTCAGGGCTCAGGCCTCAGAGAAGTCAGCAACAAACAGAGGTGACCAGACTCTTGGAGATGTCCCAAGATTAGCAGATTCATAAGAAATTGTTGTTTCCAGATTGCCCATGTCCAGTTAGAAATGTAAGTACATAGAGGACTGGAATGTTAGGATTGGCTGATTAGCCAGCCACATGAGGATGCCAAAATTTAACCAGAAGATTAGGGAGAGCCAGAGATAAGAACACAGGGAATCATCCGGTTTATCTAAAGATATTAAGCTATGATAATCTGACTCATCTGTCTTCTCTATGGGAGCATTCCTGCCAGTGGGACTGAAATACCTGGGTCTGCTGGTCAGGGACGCCCGTCCCCTGGAGCTGTTTGTTTCAGGTCCACTGCCAAAGTCAGGCTCCCTGACCACCTGCATTATCTTCAGGCACACCTTCTTTAAGAGTGGGTGTGATATAGTCAACAAAGGGAGAGCTTGAGAGGTGTCAGTACAGTCCTCTAGAGTGTGAGGGCACCCACACGCCTCTGTCCCTGGTATTCCTCAATACCTGAGGCTCCCATTGTGAAGAATAGTTTCCTCCTCAAATGGCTTCTCTCAGTCATAACATGCTGGTTGAAGTTGTGAACTACTTGGCTCTTAACCAATCATACATACATTCACTACCATATTTGGTTGTGGTGCTAATTCTCATCTCCTCATTAGAAAAACAGCTACCATCTCCTTGTCTAGACTCCTATGGCACACCCATTTCTCCATCCTCTTAGCAGTGCCCCTGCCACCACCACCACTAATGACAGTTCTCCGTAATTATCTGGACAGCCTCCTGCTTGCTCCAGCTCACCACGAGGTGCTGATGCAAGTTGAAGGGGAAGCCTTTTGTGAAATGCCTCCTTCAGTTCCCAACAAGCTTCTTTGAAGAGTGACATTGGCCATTCTCATCTGCTATCTGTCACATCACATACTTGCAGCTTCACTTCTTGCAATTTGGTGAGAAACAGAAGAAAGAGAGCAGAGCTTGGAGGAAGGCAGACGTAGACTGGAACCCTGCTTCTGCCATTTACTGCATGACTCTGGAATATCTCTTTAAAATGAGGCTCCTAGTTCCAGCCTAGTGCACAGGGTTGTCATGAGGCTTGGACAGAGTAAGTTATTTCACTCAACGAGTATGTGTTGAACACCTACTATGTGCCAGGCACTAGGTACTGAGCTAGGTGTGGCACCTATTACCCAGTAGGAACTCAGCAAATACTAATTCCTTCCTCCTGCTCTTTCCTTCCCACAGCTCTTACACCTGAAGGTCACAATTTGACTTCTCCCTTCTCTTGGCTGGCCTTATACCTAGTACAGCTGCCTCCTGCCACTCTTAGATTCCTAAGAGATGACACAGGACACACTGCAGATAAATTCCTCCTCCTGTTTCCTGATTAAGGCTTCTACCTCCAATCTCTGGGTAGAAAACTCCAGTGTGCCAAGCTAGGCAATATAGAAACCAGAGTGCCCTTTCCCTTGGTCCCTGTTGCTGAGAGCCAGAGTCAGTCCTAAGTAGCCAGCTTGTTGTTTCCTGTCCCCTGAGCCCTCCAAAGCCAAAGGAGCCTCCCAAGTAGAAGGCATGCCTGGACCATGTCCTAAGGGTAGGAGAAAGAGAATAATAGGGATGCAGATGACTTTCATAATCCCTTCTCATTCTTTTCTGAGAAAGATGAGGAGGGGGATACTTGTTCTGTACATCCCTGTTGTACGTGTTCAAGGCTCTTGGTGCCAGAAGTTGTCTTTCTGAAAGAGGTGGTCGTAAGTCAGGGAGGAAATGTGTCTGGTCATCGATGACCTTCTAGTACCATCCCTGTCATTGCTTTCTGGTCCTCCTCCTCCTCCACCTAGTTGCAGCATTCCCACTGTTGGTAGCCCCATTCGTAAGTCAGGGAGGAAATGTGTCTGGTCATCGATGACCTTCTAGTACCATCCCTGTCAGTGCTTTCTGGTCCTCCTCCTCCTCCACCTAGTTGCAGCATTCCCACTGTTGGTAGCCCCATTCGATTTATATTTGCCAGAAGAATGTTCCTCACTGAATAAAGACCAAGCTCCTTATCTGGTACTCAAGGCCTTCTGTGACTGGGCCAACACCTGCTTTTTTTACTGCCTCTCTCCTTTATACTTTTAGTTATCATAGCTTCCCATCACATACACCATTTGCTTTTCTCCATAAATATCTGCAACTGCCTAGCACTTGCCTTTGCTCATGTTCTGTTCTTCTTGAGAACTTCTCTCCCCACCTCTCCACACCTAATTCCTTTCCTGAAGTCTTCCCTGACTCCCTCCAATCCACCCCAGTGGAACCCTTTTCCTTGGCTTCTCCTAGGACAACATTTTTACCTCTCTTCTGACACATTGTTTTTTTCTGTCTCGACTTACCTTTTCTGCTAGACTGAGTTTTCTGGATGGCAGGGATGTTCTCTCTCCCATTGTGTCTAACAGAGTCTCTTACATGTAGTAGCTCTCAAGAAGTGCATGTTCCAGAATTTGGAACCTGAGTGCGTCCTAACTGACCGGACATTAGATACAAATGGGTTTCAAACTTCAGCTTGAATTTGTCTGTTACATGCATGTTGGTATACAGCTGTCTGAGCTTCTCCATTATTTTCACTTGAGAATGGCTGAGCATCCTCTTCCTTGGGCCATGTCTTGAGACTGAAGTGAGCTGTCATCCCTGGGTCATAAAAGCGAGAGTTGCACTAGAGATTTAGAAGCTGAAAACTGGGGCTGAGTATCAAAGGGGAGTCTTGTGGCCAGGCAGAGTCCAGGGAGGGAAAGTGACCATGGCCAGTGATGCCTGAATGCACAGCAGCCGGAGGTGGTGCAGGTGGGTGTAAGAGGCAGCATCCTTTAGTGGGAGAGAGATGTGAGTTCAGGATCCCAAGTCAACAGGAGAAAGTGAGTAGAAAAGGTCTGAGAGGCAGGGTGTGGCTCCAGTGGGCCATGGAATTTCTCTGCAGAGTTCTTATCTGGCCCCATGAAAGTCCTAGGGCTCCTCCGCCATCAGGACCAATTTTCAGATCTTAGAGTTCAGCATCTCACACGATCTTTCTGTATTCTTCCCTAGCATCCAGGTTTACAATTTGCTGGAGGCTTTTTTCTCCCTCTCCTTCCATTTTGTTTAAGCCATTCTTTGATCAGGTTGGCCAGCCCCTGGCTGTGGTGAGATGAAGGTCTTTTTAGCCATAGCCTGGAATCTGACTTTCTGGGATCACCCATCTGACCAGCTATTTACTCCCTGTGTCTTCTTTTCTCTTCCGAGTCATGCCTATCAACAGGAAAAAGAGATGGAAATGACACCACGGGCCTTCAAGTCCTTAGAGTGTGGGTGGGCTGGGTCTCCCATTGGGGTAGGTATCACACAGGCTGGCGATGGAGGGTCATGGGTGGGGAACAGGTGCCTCCTGACAGCTGGCAGCAAGGACAGAGTGGAAAGGCGGAATGTCCTTGGTCTAGACCAGAGTCTGGGCAAAGGGTGTGGCAGTTCCAGAGCTTTCTACCACAGCCAAGTGGACATGGATTTGAGCTTTGCAAGTGAAAGGAGCCTCCTCTCCAGGGACCAGAGGAAGGAGCAGCTAAGGGAGGTAACCTGGCCCTGCTCTGGAGGTGAAGCCAGGGTGGACCAAAGGCAGTGAAGAGGATGGCGGCTGGGGGAGTTTACTTGGTACTTTTAAACCTCAACACGCCAACAGTCATTATCTCAAAGTGCCCTCACACTGTGGTAAAATCTGATCTCCTACCCCCGCCCCACAGACCTCCTGCAACCCAAGGCAGTCTCGGCAACTTTGGTGACAACAGCTTGTCCCACTGACCCGGCTCCTGAGCTGTTCGCTGGGTTGTACAGATGCATTCTTTAGCCCCGGGATACCCACCCACTCATACCTGGGCATTGTTTTTATAGGCTGTTCTTTCCCTGTGGCTTCCGAGAAGTAGGTCAGGGTAGTTAACCTGCTTTAAGGTAGAAATGCCGGGGTTCAAGTCACCCAGCCTGGAGTCAGGAATCCTGAATTCTATTTCTGGAGTCACAGCTAATCAGCCATGTGACAATCCTTAGGGGCTTGTTCTCTCTCCCTGCTGGTTCTCCCTGGGCCCTTCTCTAGGTCTAGGTCTCATGATATTTTTTCTGAATCTATATCCCCTGGGACTGTCACCTTTTCCCTTTCCTTCCTCTGGAAGGCATTTAAAGCTGTTGGCTGCCCAAGGCTGGTGCCAGGAGCCAGAGCTGTTGCAGTTGCTGTGGCTGACAAGATTAGAGGCTTTTGCACAGACACAGTTGAGCGGATGGGGCTGTGTGAGTCTGGAGCATCAGGAAGCCAGACTTCCTTAATGAAAGGACAGGCCCCAGTGATGTGACGTGGATGCGTGGATGTTGAAGCCTGGAATGCTGGAGATAGGGTTTCTGGGTTTTACATGACGGCTGGAGATGCCTCCCACTTCTAAGCCTACATTTCTCTGTAATGCAGGGAAATTCTACCTCTCGTTCATATGGAAACTCTGGACATTACTGTCATGGCAGAGAGAATCATTGGAGCTTTTGCAGCCAAGGACATTGTTCAGGGTGACCACATTAACAGGGTGAACTTAGGCCAAAGAATAAGAACCTTTTCTGAGGCTTAGTTCCTCTGGCCTGACCAAACCAATGCTGCAGGGGGCCTCTTATGACTCCCAGGATGGGGGTGGAAATTAGATGGCCTGGGAATTGAGACCCCCCTCTCCAATTCCCATCCTCCAAACCCAGGTAATGGGGACATCAAATGCAGGTGAGGGGAGGGAGGGGCATGGGGCTTTACACTGCTGGGAAGAACTTCTCGATTTCCAGTGCCCCTTCCATGTGCACAGCAGCATGTGCTACAAGGCAGCGTAGTGTGGTGGAAAGAAAATGGGTCATGGGCAGAGTGTCCTGGGCTTGAATCCCTGCTCAACCATTGCTAGAGGGTTTTCTAACCTCTCTGGGCCTCAGTTTCCCAGCTGTAAAATGGGAATAACAGTGCTTACCTTGAAAGGTTGCTGAGAGTATCACGTGAGATAAACCAGTAAAATGCCTGGCACAGACTTGTCACATGTCAGGTACTCAGTGAATGTGATTTCTTTTCCACTTTCCCTCCTATCAGACTCATCACCATGTTTGGGATTTCTGCAGATGAAGTAAGAACCTATTTAAGATAAGAATCCCAGTTCTGACTTTCCCTCCTTTCTGTAGTTCACCTAAATAGCTGATTGCTGCTTAGTGTCTGTCCACGGACACACTCTTCTGGAGATTGGGATCCTGGAGTTCTGTTCTTCTGTTTTAAACTGTGAGCCAGAAGATTGTGTTCCCTCCAAGTCTCAGTCGTCCTCATATGTGAGTCATACCACTACCATAGACTTCTCCAGCACCATTTCCTGCACACATTTTCTCTTAACATCTTCACTACACCTCAGAGAAGCTGGGTATGGGCCAGATTCCTTCACCACTGAACAGTAGAGGTCAGAGGGCAGTGCTGGCTGCTGAGCCCATGGGAGAGCATGGTTCTTGCAGTCAATATGGTGGATTGGAGAAGCTACTTCTTGGAAGGGTTCCCGCTGGCTCATGCAGGGCCTCAGCACTCTGGACAAAGCACCTATGCTAAAGGGTGCAGGCTGGCAAGAGTGATCCCATCCCTATCCCCTTAGGGACCACGTAATAGTGGGATCTATTTGAAATACAGACTGGGAGCTTGGGAGGGGAGCCCTACTCCAGGCCTAGTTTAGTCATGGAAATCTGGGAGCACTCTCCAAAGGATGACACTAAGGTTGCCAGATAAAACATAGGTTGAATCTGAGTTTCAGAAAACAACAATGAAAAAATTTTTAGTATAAGTATGTCCCAAATATTGCATGGGGCATTCATTACAAATTATTCCTTACTTATTTGAAATTCCCATTCCACTGGGCATCTCATATTTTCATTTGCTAAACATGGGAACACTAAAGCTGACACGAAGGCCTCTAAGTTGGGCACTTGAGCCTCCCAACAGGGCCCCAGATTACCCTGCTAGGCTCTCTTCCTGCGTCTGCCCCCCTTGCCCACTCTGCTCCAGCCAGATGGGACTGCACGCTGCGCTTCACATACTCTCTACCCTCCACCACCTCTGACCTTTGCAAATTTCAGTCCCTTTGGCTGGTATGATTTACATTATCTCCACATTTAGAAATTCTGCCCATTCTTCAGAGCCCATCTTGAGTGTTTTTTGCTTAATGAAAGTTTCCTCTGCTCCTTGTAATGAAAGTCTCCCCTGCTCCTCCACCACAGTCATTATTAGATTTTATTACAATTTTTGCATGTCTCTACTCTCCTAAGCACCTTCCCCAGTGTCTAGCACATAGTAGGGAGTGATCAATAAATATTTGATAAAAATAATGAATTAAACTATCAACCCTCTGAATATCTAGAGTTCTGTGCCTTTCATGCCGAAGTGACCATGTTCTTCCATGTCATGCAATATTTTTATCAGTATTCATTTGGTGCTTGCTCCCTGTTAGACATTTCACTCCTTGAAGACAGACACTGCATTTCCCTCTGTGTTGCAGACAATAGTGTGTCACAAGAATTGTCAGGTGGGATTAATTCTGGGTACCCAGATGAAGCTAGACCCCAGATTGTCCCTCCTGCCCTGGTTCAGGTCTTACTCTCAGCAGACCTCAAAGCTACCTGTCCTGCTCCTGGAACTGGCAAACAGAGACAGTTCCCTTGTGAGTCAAATGGTCTAGACTAAATGTGAGCTCCTGGAACTTTCTCAGAGTTTCCTATGGGGCCTCTGGGGCTGGCCTGCTGCTGCGAGTAAAGAGGAACAGGAACAAAATCTGGAAACAGCCAGGGGGGCGGGGTTTGAGGAGGGGAGACCAGAGAGGACAGGGAAACATGGTTTGGGTACAGCAGAGAGAGCACTGTTTCAAGAGTCCAGCAACCTGGACTCTCTCATGGCTCTGTCCCTGCCTTGCGCAAGGAAGGAAGGAAAGAAAATAAACACGTGAGCGCCTACTGTGTACTTTCATGTAGGTTTTATTCAAATTTCCCAACAGTCCTGCAGGAAGCCGAGGCTCAGAGAGGGTAGATGACTGGCCGACAGGCACAGCCCAGTCTATGTAGGAAAAGAAACACGAATTAGTCTCCTAAGGTTGAGTGAAGTGCAATGAAGAGCATCACACTATCGTTTAGGTCCCTCGCTCTAACTTCTCTTAGAATATTTCTACTAGCGAGGGAAAACAAACCAACAAACAGCCTCATCCATGGGGTAACGTGAAATGTGGACAGGCTGGATGGGACGCCGCAGCGCAGCCCCGAGCGAGGCTGGGAGAGACCTTCAGGGTGTGGGGCGGCGCCCGGGCCTCCTGTTTCTCACAGGGTCACGCAGGTGGAGATGGAATCCAAGTCGGCCCCAGGCACAGCTGGAGAGGAGCCTGGCGGCAAAGCTGGCGAGTGACACGTATAAATCTGGGAGAAGAAAAGCAAGCGGACTTCCTGCGGCACGTGGGGGTTGGGAGCGGGTGCGTTTCCTGTGTACCTGGTCCAGGAAGGACGCTCTTTGCAACAGGCGGCCGGCCAGGACTGGCTGGGAGGGCCGCCCCTGGGGCTCGAGGGCTGCGGCAGAGACTGGGGAGCCAAGGGGGGCTGAGGACGCTGCCCCCAATTCCTCCTCCTCGCGCCCCCCGGCTCAGCCTACGAGGCCGGGGGAGGGCTGCACCTGCAGCCTGCAGCGCCCCTGCCGACCTCGGGGCGGGCAGCTTAGGGGAGACCTCAGTCGTCGGCCCGGGCACTCCGACAGGACGGGGAGTTCGGGTGGGGGCCTCCGCAGCGAGCGCCGCAGTCCGGAGACCGGCGGCGCCCAGGCCCGGGAGCGACAGCCTCGGAAAAGGAGCATCCCGGACTCTGTGTCTGGGGGGCGGGGCTCATTAGCATAGCCACGCCCCCGCGCGCCGCCGAGCCCTGAAGCCAGCGCGGGCGGCCGCAGCCGGCCTCGGCGCTGAATGGGCTGGCGGCGCCCG
>NW_007732660.1:79481-110368 GCF_000696425.1 Galeopterus variegatus
CCGCCGGGGGCTGGCTGCGGGCGACGCGGCGACGCCGGCCTCCTGGGAGGCGCGCTCCCCGCCGAGATGTACGGTAAGGAGGGCTCCGCGCCCGGCTCGGCCCGCGGGGGCCGGCGCCGCAAACTTCCAGGACGCGGACCGTCGTCCCCCTGCGTGGCCCCGGCGACAGGCGAGGGCGCCGGCTCGGTGCCCGGCTGGGCTGCTGCGGTGGCTCCGTGCGCGCGCGACTGTGCTGAGCTGAGAGGACAAAGATGCCTCGGGCCGGGGGATCCTGGGGTCCCCGGGGGTCCTTCGAGCCGGTCGAGTGCGAGCGCTGGGGCGGGGGGCGGTGTCCGTCGGGGCCGGGGGGACTCGGGGGACAGCGGGTCTGTCTTGGAGCAGAGCAGACAGGGAGTGTCGGCGGAGGTGGTCGTGTGACAGCATTTGCAGAATTCACAAAAGCGGGTTGTGCTTGGGAGTTTCATGCGGGAAGCCGGTCCGGGGTGGAGGGAGACGCTGGCTGCCGGCCTTGTGCCGGGCCCCGAGGATGTGGGAGGCGGTGGCGGCGGCGGCGCCGAGGGCCGGGGCGCTTGCCGGCGCTGGGAGCCTCATCTCGCCGCCCTGGACGCACTTGGCCTCTGCGTGCCCTGACACCTGCCCGTGGCATCCAGGTTCCCTAACTTCCATATCTGCCCTCCGCAGTGGTGAAGGGGGAGACGCTGCTGAGAGGGTGCAGCACCGCCCTGACCTCCCTTCCCCGCTCCCACAGCCGTCCCCACAACCGGGGTGCAACAGTTAGCCAGCCCCCCGCCATGCCCGGCTCTGCTTGACCATTTGTCAGGATTCCTCTGGTTTTGGAGGCAGTGTGGGTGAGGACAGGAGAGCGTGCCGGGTCCCTCATTGCTGCTGTGATGGGTGCAGCACTGGAGACTCAGACCGGTCTAGGCATGGACCGCATCTCAGAGCCTCCAGATGCTCCGAGGGCTGTGTGTGTGCCTGTGTGATCCCGACGGACACAAGTCCATCAGAAGTCAGGTCTGGCAGCTATTCTAGAGCCAGCAGAAGAATTGGAGCTGTGCTCACCTCCCACCCACACTGCAGGTGGGGGCTCAGGCTGCACCTGAGGGGTGAGAGTTTGGAGAAGAGCATGTTCCCAATTTAACCCATCACTAAGGCTGCTCAGCTGCCTCACTCTGCACAGACTGTGAGTCACAAAGTTTGTTAGACGCAGAGGAAGCCAAGAGCCTGGTGGAAAGGCTAAGCGATTGGTGGGCCTCCTATTTAGAGAGAGAGAGACTCAACTTTTTAGTCTCCTTCCCTGCCCAGTTGGTAATACATCTGCATTTCTGAGCCAGCTTGAGACATCAGCAGGTCTCCTCAGCAAGTATTATTTCTCTTGGATGGACCAAGTGGGGGAGGGGGAAAATTGACCTCAGAGGCTGACCAGTGGGGACTCTGGGGGGAAGGTAAACAGACAGTTGTGCTCTATAAGCACAAGCTGTGAGGGTCCCAGGGGTGTGTGTGTGTGTGTGTGTGTCCCCCCCCCTCTGTTTTTCTCCCTGTTCTTTTCTGCAGAGGGAGCAGCCTGAAGCTGCAGATCATTTGACAAAAGCATGTGACTGCAGGGGCACCTGCAGTGGGGAAGGAGTTAGGACAAGCCCATCAGAATGGGTCAGAATTAGGAACCCTGGTGCTGCTGGGCCACCCAATTGCATTTAGTCCAGGATAATTAGTAACTTATCAGGGATATCCAAGAATTGAGGGTCCCAGTCTGCCTCTGTTGTATGAAACAAGTCAAAGAAGAGCTGGATGGTACAGAAAGGTGAACTGAGAAGCCACCCTATCTGGGTGCTATTTTTGGACACACCACAGATTTTCATTTCTCTTTTATAACATGTTTTTATTTCCCTAGATGCAAATGGAGATGGTACTTACCCTGAATGATTCATAGAAAGATTCTAATGAAGAAAGCCTCTGTTCAGTTGCCTGTAGCAAAAAAAAAAAAAAAAAAAAAAAAAAAGTCACACTAGTGCTAGGCAGGAGATTATTACTGAGTGTCACTTGGTGCAAAACCTAGTCTTAGGAGATGTAAGAGGGAACCCACTCTTGAGGGGGTGGGGTGCTCATCTGCCTGGATTTTAGTATGTTCTTGACTTTCATGAAAAGAAAAGGTCCACGTGATACTTGTGATTATACTCTCCCCAAAAGTCAATAGAGTGATGAAAAAAGTTGGGAGTAGGGAGGTTGGGAAGGCATAGAATCATAGACTTTCTATAATTGTTCTTATTTTCTCAGATTTTCCAAGTGATTCTTCCAAAGTGACACAGTTAGATAGAACAGGGAAAAATGAAAATTGGGCCCCCTGGCTCCGTGCTCCCCGACCCCCCCCACCCCCAACACACCAGGCCCCATATTTTCCCCGGGTGCCTCAGGTGAACGCTCATTAGGGTCCTTGGTCTCCTCCATCTTCTTCCTTCTGCCTTTGGGAGACTAGGGACCCCTGTCTTTGCCAGAGGGCACAGCGTTATCTGCAACAGAAAGATCCTAGACCTGGGGCAGCCCATCCCAATCCAAGAGCCACTTTATGGCCACGTGACCTTAGTGGGGTTGTCTCAGAAGTAAGTCTCTGCATAAAATGGTGAAATGCCCATCTACCTACCAGGTCTGCTGTGAGCCTCAGAGCTGGGCAGCGGTGTGACAGTGCATCATAGAGGTTCTGCACTCACAGACAGGTTGCTCAGAGCCTGTCCCCCTCCCTCTTGCTCTCTGTCAGCTCCTGCATGTGCCTGTTTGCATCACCTCCCACCCCCGTTTACACACACTGATCACCTTGACTTTGCTAGCTGCCAAGCTACTGAACTGCATTCCTTCTTTCTTCCCCTTTGCCAAACTCACCCCAGCTGCCTCACCACTATCTTACCCTAAACCCCCATTATTTTCTGGAAATGGCTCTCCAAAAGGACCCAAGTGACTTCCCAAAGTCTTGTTTATGCCTACAAGCAGGGATTGACAGGGAACATGGCAAAATAAAAAGCAGTTTGTGCTGGGATGGGAAGATCATGGGCAACTTCTCTGCAGAAATGGATTCCCATTAGTTTTCCTTTTTGTTAGAACTTTATAGCCAGGAGTTTCTCTGTTTCTTTCACCTGGGATGGAGCCATGATATTCCTGCCTGGGAGCTTCCCATTTACCCACCGAGGTGAGACAGAGCTCTCAGAAATACTACCCTCCAGAATTAGGGCAGCTGGCGATGAAGAGCAATTGGAAAGAATTTTGCCAGTCTCCCAGATCCCGCTAAAACAAAAGCTGCTCTACCTAATTTCTCCTCACCTCTAAATGCTGCCCAACCTTAACTTATGCCTTTCTTCCTGCTTTGTGATTAAGAATGCTGAATGGAGGGAAATAGCAATGGTATGCAACTTTTTGAAAATGTGCTTGATGGAGCATCCTACTTGGTAAGTGAAACTGTTGTGAATGGGGTGGAGAAATGACAGGGTAAGACAGGCCCCCAGAGGTGCAAAGGCTCACCTTTGCAGAAATCTCCATAGATACTGCTGCTCCTTATCAGATGACTTCCACAACACAACACCTGTGTGTGCGCACACATGATCCAACCTCCTCCCTCAAATCTTGAGGCTTCTGCAGCCCTATGGTGCCGTGTGTGGCTTGTGCATGTGAGAGCTGTGCGGCCTGGTCCCTCCTATTCCCACCCCCAACTCCTTTATTCCCCCCTTAGGAGTGGGGGGCCAGGTGAGTAGAGCCTGTTTTCTCTCTTGCTGCTAACAGTTCAGCAAATTCATATTGTTGCAGTTTTATTCTTGAACATGAATAAAAATAAAAAGTTAACATCACCTTACAGCAAATATGGGAGAGGAGCGGAAAAAAATCATCCAAAATCCTACCAACTAAAGCCAACCTTTTATATTAAGATGTAAATTACCACTGCAATTTTGCATTCTCCTCCTTTCGCCCGTTTCTATCTTTTTCCGTCATTGCTGTTACCCGAGGTATGATGGAGAAGGGGCACTGAGGACCTCACAGCCTGGGTCTGAACTCTAGCTCTGTCCCTTGGGTAACCTTGGACCTGAGCCTCTCTGAGCCCATTTACTGGCTCTGAAAAGATGGCAACAGTGCCCACCTCATGGCAGAGATTAATTAAGAGAGCTGCAACTACTTCCGCCTTCCCTCTCTCCGATGCTCTCTTCTCTGTATTTAAATTTTTTTAAAAGGCCAAAATATAAACAAACAGATAAAAACGTATGTCTTATAAGTTTAAGAACAGTGCTTGTGAAACTGTTCCTCGTATCGAACAAATAAAAGATTTAATTCAAAAAAAATTTTTTTTCTTGGTAATCATCCAAATCCTAGAAAATCTGGAAACTATAGTAAATAAATATAACAACTTTTACTGTTTAATATCTTTCCTCCCATCCATTTGTTGATGTGGTTGGAATCATTTTACATAATTTTGTGTTCTATTTTTTTCCACTTAGCATTAGAATATAAGCATTGCCCTCAAGGTGTTAGAAACTCCCTGGCTGCCATTTTTAATGGCATGTAACAGTCCACTGAATGGATGTATATTTCCCTTATTGTATTTTTGTGGGTATTCATAAAGTTTCTGTACTATGACCCTTGGAGGAGTACCTGGTGCCCAAAGCTTTCTCTGAGCTTTGGAATTTTTCCCTCAACTGTAACCCTCTAAATGAGTTGGTCAAGGTATATAAACGTTCTGAAGACTTGTTACCGATTGTCAAATTGTTTTCATTTTGTATCAATTACATTCCTGCTAGCAGTTAGGAGAGTATCTAACTCCCCATACTCTCAAGAGCATTAAATATTGAGACTTTCTCCCCCAATCTTTGCTAATTTGCTAGAAAATTTATATCACTTTAGTTTACATTCTTTGTTACTGGTGAAGCTAAACACTTCCTTTGTTTTTTAAGCATTTGCATTTTAGTGAATTGTCATGGGAGTATGAGTGTTTTTTTTTCTTGAGGATATTACCATTTGTCTGTCATTTGCTTTATGCTCTGTGTTTTGAAGGAATATAGACACATGCTTTCAAGTATTTGTGGAGTGCCAACTACCTATGATACTACATAGGGCATCACAAGGGATGCAGAAATGGATAAAAGTCCTTCTCATCAAGGTGATTAGAATTTAAGTGGGCAAACAAGTATAAAACATGCAAAAAATTAAATGATACAAAAAATAAGTTCAGTAAAATTGCACAAAGTTTTGCCAGGTGGAATGGAGTTACTCATCAAATGGTCAGTCAGCAGTATCTTGAAGTGGAAGAGACCAGTGTGAGGGGGAGCCATTTGAGAGGGCTTCAGAGGAGAGCTGGCACCTGTGCTGGGGGCTGGGGGACAGAGAAGGGAGGAAGGCATGCCAGGTGGAGGCACCAGTGTGAGTAAGTGCAGGGAGATGGGAAAGACCTGTCCGGGGGACCCAGAGGGACCACATGGGGTGGGATAGAGTTTAGGTGGAACATTATGTGATGAATGAGGAGGTGGTGTCAGGATAAGGACTTTTCACTTATCCTTGTGAGCAGTAAGAGCTTTTGAAGGTTTTAAACTGTTAAAGGACGGATTTTTGCTAAATTAGTTTTGGGGAAATGAAGCTGGAGGCACTGTGCAGAAAAGGGGGGGGTGATGTGAAAATAAAGAGAAGCAGAGGAAGAGACGGTTGTCGCAGCCACAGGTGGTAGCATAAGGAGTAAGGAAGCTTTGGACCACAAGTTACAACTGTGCATATGCAACGAAGACGTTGGCCCCCTTAAAGGAGGTGTGTGTGTGTGTGTGTGTGTGTGTGTGTGTGTGTGTCGGTGGTGGAGGGAAGGATGAGGTGAATTGAAACTTTTTTTTTTTTTCCTTTTTGTCTTTTTCCGTGTCCGGCAACGGATCGCAACCCTCAGTGTCGCCCCCGCACCGGACCGGGACCGGCAACGGGATCTCAACCCTCAGTGTCGCCCCCGCGCCTCACTCAGCCAGTGAGCAGGAACCGGTCTCTGTATGTGGGATCCGAACCCTCGGCGGGAGCGCAGCCGCACTTCCCAAGCGGCGCACTATAGCAGTGCGCCACCGGGCCGGCCCAAATTGAAACTTTTTTTAAAAAAACATTTCCAGGGCTGGCCCCATGGCTCACTCAGGAGAGTGTGGCGCTAGTAGCGCCGAGGCCGTGGGTTCGGATCCTATATAGGGATGGCCTGTGTGGTCACTGGCTGAGCGTGGTGCGGACGACACCAAGCCAAGGTTTGCGATCCCCTTACCGGTAAAAAAAAAAAAAAAAAATTTCCGTACTACGTAAAAGGTGGATTATATAAGCAGATATAAAAAATAGTTGATTTTGGGCTGGCCTGGTGGCGCACTGCTACAGTGCGCCACTTGGGGGTGCGGCGGCGCTCCCGCCGAGGGTTCGGATCCCACATACAGACCAGTTCCCACTCACAGGCTGAGCGAGGTGCGGGCGCGACACCGAGGGTTGCAATCCTGTTGCCGGTCCCGGTCCGGTACAGGCGCGACACAGGGTTGCGATCCGTTGCCGGACACAAAAAAAGACAAAAAGGAAAAAAAAATAGTTGATTTTGAAATAGGTACTGAATTACCTGGAGCTACGAATTTATTATAATCTAAATTGTTTTAAAGAAGATTCAGGGCATATGTTTTACACACACACACGTGCTACAATAAACAAAGAGATCAAAGCAAAGAAATTCTAAAACAGAAATAAGTTAGGAATAAATTTATTTCAGAAAAAAAATGCATACAAGTCAGTCTCATTGCAAATTCAGTTTTGTGCTTCCTGGAGGCCAAAATTAAGAGGAGCAAAGTCATTTACAAGATTCATTAGCATCCATAAAATTTTTTAAAAAATGCAATTGCCTAGGACAAATGCATTTTGGGGGGGATGCTAAGATCTGAGAGGAGTTCACCCAAAAAGAGGGGATATTTCACAAATATTGGCCTAACTTAGATTTTTTTCTTTAAAAATATAGTCACCTTGGGGGCGAGCCCGGTGGCGCACTGCTACAGTGCGCCGTTTGGGAGCGTGGTGGCGCTCCCGCCGAGGGTTCGGATCCCACATACAGACCGGCCGCTCACTGGCTGAGCGAGGTGCGGATGTGACACCGAGGGTTGCGATCCCGTTGCCGGTCCCGGTCCAGTACGGGTGCGACACTGAGGGTTGCGATCCGTTGCCGGTCACGAAAAAAGACAAAAAAAAAAAAATATATATATATATATAGTCACCTTAATCTGCACTATACCAGTTTGTAGGATATTAAGTCTGGCCCAAGTGCAAGTTTCTGGTTTCTGATTCCCCACTGTGAAATTGCCCCTGGCCCTACTCTTGACTGCCTTTCTGATTTGCCATAAGGCAGGACATAACTGAGGCTCTTGCCTCCTTTTGCAGCTGTGGATATTATTTCTCTTTTGTGGAGAGCTGAGTCTTCTGAGAGTTTGCCTCCTGGAGAAGCTGGTGCTGCCTTCTCAATCTCAGGCGGCAGTCTGGTCACTTGCATTCAGTTACCTTATTTTAATTCACTGCATAGCCATTTCTCATTATCTAATGTTTCTCTTGTTTGTTTTCCTTGCTAGAATATAAGCTCCATGAAAGCAAGAACTCATTTCTCTTGTTCCCTATTATATCTTCAGGTCAGAGAACACTGCCTGCTCCAGAGCAGGTGCTCAAAAACCTTGTGGAATGAATGGCTCCTGAGCTAGATGTCCTCTTTTAAATTGACCACTTTGTAACCTCTGACCCTCTACATATTTCAGCCTTTGATGTATTGTGAATAACAATACAATTATTAGTAGTGTAGCTTCCATTCCTTGAGCACTGCTATGTGCCAAGCAGTACTCTAAGCACATTTATGTGATTTAATCTTCCCAAAACTCTGAGTTAAGTATTACTATTCCCATTTTAGAACTGAGAAAACTGAGGCATCAAGAGGTTTAGTAACTTGCCCGTGGCCACACAGCGATGTGATAAGTCTGGGATTTGTCTTTTTTTTTTTTTAAAAGATGACCGGTAAGGGGATCTTAACCCTTGACTTGGTGTTGTCAGCACCACGCTCAGCCAGTGAGCGAACCGGCCATCCCTATATGGGATCCGAACCCGTGGCCTTGGTGTTATCAGCACCGCACTCTCCCGAGTGAGCCACAGGCCGGCCCAAGTCTGGGATTTGAACCTAGATATTCCGGCTCCACTCGATACCCCCTGTCCCATCACACTGTCCTCAGAACATTCTGAAAATTCCAGAGAATACAGGACTTTGCAGAGCTCCCTGTACTTCACAGACTCACATGTGTTAATTTGGTAAGAGCAGGAGCATGCAGAGGACAGGGCTGAACTGCTGAGCAGGATATGCCTTCTCTTTTGTCACAGGCCAGTCAACAGCAAAGCTGGGGACACTCACTTCTGGATGGAGCCCCTACCTCTTGGTACCTTTCCCACCTCCCTTTTCATTGTTTTGCTTTGTCAAAGAGAGGAAGGGTCCCAGGATGAGCCTTGGGGGCCTAAATGATGAGGAGTAAGAGGATTCAGGACAGCAGGTCGGTGAGGGTGGAAGACAGAACGCAAGACTGAGGGTGGCATGAAAAGCCAGGAAGCATGGGCGTGTGCTGCAGAGGCACAGGCAGACAAAGCAGAGTGGGGCTGTCCCAACCGATGCCGAGTCACATGCATACCTGGATTGGCAGCGTTCTTAGAGATTTGGTCCTTGGTCAGTGCTTGGCCTGGAGAAGAGCAGAGACCAAGGAACCTTCTAGAGCAGGAGGAGCTTCTGCTTCTGTGATAGTCCGTGAATTAAAACTCCTTCCCTGCATCTTCAGGTCCAGGCAGTCTGGATGCAGCAATTGCTGCCTATAAGAGGAGGTGTTGGGACTGAGCAGTGTGGGGCGGGCCCCAGTCCTGAGCAGATCTCTCATGCTTAGACAGCAAAGCTGTGTGGTGTATGGGCCAGACTAGAATCGAGGGAGGGACAGTGGTCCAAGTCCCAGACAGCTGCCTTCTAGCCACAGGACCCTGAACAGTTCATCCTTCTCTGAGCCCATTCCCTCCCCTGGAAAAATGGGGATAATTAGTCTGCCTCACCCATGAGGCTGTGGTGAAGGTGTCAAGTGAGATAATGTCTACACTTTATACATGTATTTACATCGCAGAACACTGTACCTGTGAAAAGTGATATTGCCACCCAAGCAAGTCTTATGGATGCTTCTGGGACATAGCCATACCCTTTCCAGAAACAATGATAATCCCTGCATACAAGGATGGATATGTCATATTTAAACTGTAGTTGTTAAAATCCTTAGTCAGAAAGGTCTGATAGAATGAATATAAAAACAGGGCTTCTGTAATATTGGCAAGCTGGGTGCCTGCCTCAGTGGTGTCTGCCCTGAGAGGGGACAATCATAATGCTGATTACCTTGAGTACTTCCTTGTTTCCTGGAGGGCCACCTGCAGGCCGGCAGTCCATGACCATGTCCCTCTCATCCCTACACTGGAAAGATGAGAAAATCCTTCAGACCACAGAGGACAGAGGTGACATCTTTACCTAAATCCTTAGACTATTCTAAATTTATGTACATTACTAAAATTTAGCAGTGTTTATTCTATGCCAGTCTATTTATTATTTCAGTTCAGAACAACCCTTTGGAGGTGAATGTTATTATTTCTATGGTTGAGCCAAGGATGCTGAGACTCAGAAGTCTAATAACTTGCCCAAGGTCATGCAGCTTGTTCAAGTTCATTCCCTCCATTGCCTGCTAAGCAAGCATTCACAGAGTTGCATGTGAGATTAAAAACTGCTTTTTATATTTGATGGCAATTACAAGTGTCTTACACTGGACGGCGAATTTCACTACAAGAGAATTCTAAACTGAATATTTTAGTATATTTTACATAGTTTCATTGTGGCTTTACATCTAGCACTTGGGTTATATGAAGTCCTCATCAGGCACCCATATGGACATTTAAGCTCAGTACCCCAGTGTCCTTTAGCCTGACAGAGTAGTCTGTCTATAAATCTGAGAATTAGGATTCCCAGATTCAAGTGCTAACTTTCTCATTAGCAAATGGAAGGATCCGGATAAATTCAAGCATCCAGGAATCAGGAGACTTAGATTCTTAGCTTGGCAGAGCTTCTACTCTGATCATAACTATTCAGAAAGACTTCTTTCCATGTCCCAACCTTCCTTTCAGGCAGATAATACTTGAAATAATGTTTATAAATTGCATGAAAAATAACCCCTAAATTACAAGAACATTTATTATGATCTTGCCTGAAGATCTCAGAAAGGACCTACTTGTAATAATGTGGTGCATTCCCAGCTTCTCACAACGTGTGCAGGAGGCATGCTTCTTGAGCAGGAGCTTACAGGATGGATGCTGGAAAAATCCAGTCTCTGCAGCCTCCCACCAAGCCTTCTTCAGGCCCCCGCTGTATCTTATACTTTACTGTTATTTTTGTCATTTATTCGTCATGGTGAATGTCATTTATTCCTTTACACAATAGATCTGTGAACCTCTTGAGGACACAATCTCTATTTTAATCAGCTTTAATTTCCACAGCATCTAGAACTTTGGTATATAGTAAGAGCTCAAATGTTTGCATTGAACTACAGAATACTTATATGTATTATTCATTCAGTCGTACATGCATACATACATGCATGCATACATAGCAGCCCTGGTGTCCAAGGTATCAATGATGATGGGCTGGAGATTTCTCTAAGGTCAGAGAGAATCCTGTAGTGATGGCAATAATATTTCACCATCTTAATGTGCCTTCCCGTATTGGTTATAATTCTGTGTCAGTAAAGGCTGTACCAGAGGATAACAATTTGACTTTTCCTCCCCATTTGAGGAGCCAGTCATGAGAGAAAGCCCCTGGGCCTACCTGCTGAGATGGGCAAGGCAGTCAGGGAGGCTTCTCACATATTTCCTCCTTGGTTTGGGGAGCTCAGGATAAATGTCATAATTTTTTCTTCAAAAAGGGAGGTCATTTAGTGGTGTACTTTTGGGTAAATCTTTATGTTGATTTCTATTCATATCATTTGTGCATTGTTCTTTTACAAAACAAGAAAGATGAAAAGGCCCTTTGAGGCAAATCTCTGCTTCTCCTTACCTGGAAACACCAAGCCAAAATGATGATCCACTACGCAGCTTTGTGTGCCTCTGGATGGAGTCAGAGTGCAGGGGCAGTGTGTGCCACAGCAGGTATGCACACCTTTGCTGTTAAGTACAGACAAGGCAGAAGAGGGAAGAAATAGCAGGGTTTTCCCATGGTTGTCATCCATCTTCTGAAAGTGTCTGGTGCTACTCGCAGGCCTGGGCCTAGCTGCTGGTAAATACAGTAAACACGGCTGACTGTGCAAAAGCTATCCCACAGGACTGCTACAAATGTCCTCTTCTCCCCCAGACAACACTATCGGGTAAGAACAGAGCTGAGTGTTCTGGAGAGGTGTGGGTGGTGCTGAGCTTTGACAGCACTGTCCTTCTGCTTTATCAAGGACATTTCTGGCCCCAGAGGAGAGTTGGCCATCAGGGCTGATGCAGGCTCTGTTGTGTATGAATGTGAGCAAGATTCTCAACCTTCCTCAGCTTTAGTTTCACCATCCATAAATTGGGAGAATTGGATTGGATGCTCTCGAAGGGTTTCCCAGCTCTTACGTTCTGGGCGTGGGTTGGGGTGGCTGTTCTGTCCCATGGCTGAGACGGTAGGGGCTGGTGGTGCACCCAGAGCAGGAGTTTCAAAGGATCTTGGTGGGAATGTAGGCGCTGCCAGGTTCTTTATGCAACCTGGCTAGAAATCAGTTTCCTCATTGGTAAGACAGGGATAATGCTCCCTTTGTTAATTTAGTGTCTGTCCTAGTGTCCTGTCCAGTGGGATGGCCCATGCTGACAAGTATGCTGGGGCAGGGGTAGGTGAGTCATGTGCCTTCAGAGTGCTAGGGACCACCATTCCTGCTTTACATTTATTCAAGTTTCACAAAAATACTGCATGGTGGTTATTCCTTTTCCCATTTTCTGTCCAATTTTCAGAAAAGGATAATGAGGCTTAGAGAAGTTAAATGTCTTGCCCAAGATCACTCAGCTCCTTAAGTGGAATAGCTAAGGAAAGAGTCAGGTCTGTATTATTCCAACACTATTCTATTCCCCATGGATGCTTATTTAAAACATTATTGTCAATTGGGCAACATTGAAATTAAAAACTTTTATGCACTAAGAGCCAATATCAACAGAGTAAAAAGACACCCTATAGAATGGGAAAAAATATTTGCAAATAATATATCAGATAAGGGATTAATATTCAGAATATATAAAGAACACCCACACTCAAAAACAAAAACAACTTGATTAAAATATGAGCAAAGGACTTGATTAGACATTTCTCCAAAGAAGATATACAGATGGCCAACAAGTACATAAAAGATGTTCAGCAGCAATCATTAGGGACATACAAATCAAAACCACAGTGCTCTACCACTTCACACCCATTAGGATGGCTATTATCAAAAAAGTAGAAAATAACAAGTGTTGGCAAGGATGTGGAGAAGTTGGGACACTTGCGTACTGCTAGTAGGAATGTAAAATGGTGTCGCCACTATGGAAAGCAATATGGCATCTCCTCAAATAATTAAAAGTAGAATTACCGCATGAGCTAGCAATTCCACTTCTAGGTATACACCCAAAAGAATTGAAAGCGGGGACTTGAACAGATATTTAAAGTAGAAAATAACAAGTGTTGGCAAGGATGTGGAGAAGTTGGGATACTTGCGTACTGCTAGTAGGAATGTAAAATGGTGTTGCCACTATGGAAAGCAATATGGCATCTCCTCAAATAATTAAAAGTAGAATTACCGCATGAGCCAGCAATTCCACTTCTAGGTATACACCCAAAAGAATTGAAAGCGGGGACTTGAACAGATATTTGTACACCCATGTTTATAGCAGTGTTATTCACAATAGCCTAATGGTAGAAGCAACCCAAGTGTCCATCAACAGATGAATGGATAAACGAAATGTGGTATACACATATAATGAAATATTATTCAGCCTTAAAAAGGAAGGAAATCCTGACACATGCTACAAAATGGATAAACCCTGAAGACATTATGCTGAGTAAAATAAGCCAGTCACAGAAGGGCAAATACATATATGATTTCACTAGTGTGAAGTACCTAGAGTAGTCAAATTCAGAGAGACGGGAGGCAGAATAAAGGTTACCCAGGGCTGGGGGAGGCGAGAATGGGGAATTGTTGTTTAATAGGTAGAGTTTTCGTTTTGCAAGATAAAAAGTTCTAGAGATGGATGGTGGTGATGTTTGCACACCAATGTGAATGTATTTAATGCCACTGGACTTAACATTTACCAAATTAATCATTTTTATGTATATTTTACCACAATTTTTAGAAAGTTTTCAGACATACACACACAGCACCATTATCAGAGTTGATCATTCCCTTCACTGATGGCATAAATCAGACCATGTTGATAATTTCGCATTAGATACTTTACTGCTCAGGGGTCTCTGTAAAAGGAAACTCAGAAACCGACATCATCATATTCTTTGATCTCTGGAAAACTCCAACTCAAATTAAGAATGTCATTAAAGTATTATTATTTTAAGGAAAAAAAGTTTATTTAAATAAGATTAAGGGCATGTCTGTCACTGCATTTTGTGAAAGTGGCTGGAGGGATGATTACCAAATTTGACGTATATGTTAGGGATGGTCTGAATTAGTGGCAAATGTGCTAATGACCCGGGGTTGGCGGGTACAATCTCAAGGAGTTAGCCATTGTCCTTTTGAGCAGTGACATGGAGGTCTGTGAGGGGCCCATGCGATTGCCAGTGGGGAGAGGAGAGCCTGATGTATTCTACAGAAGAAAGTAAGTGTGGATTCAGGTGTCAGCTCCAACTGAGCCACAGGAGTTGGCACCCTGAATTGCAGGTTGGTTTTTGATGGAGGTCTGTGAGGGGCCCATGCGATTGCCAGTGGGGAGAGGAGAGCCTGATGTATTCTACAGAAGAAAGTAAGTGTGGACTCAGGTGTCAGCTCCAACTGAGCCACAGGAGTTGGCACCCTGAATTGCAGGTTGGTTTTTGATTGAGCTGCCTCTCAACACAGTAACTCTAGGTGGCCTACTCCAAACTTAGCAGCAGCAAGCTTTGTTTATTCAAAAAAATAAAAAAAGAAGAAAGAAAGAAAAGAAAGCTAATGCCACACCAGGGAGCCAGCCTATCATCAATGTATATGTACTAGCCCTGAAAGAAACCCACTAGTACACCAACAGTGGTTATTTCTGGGTGATAGCATTACAAATGATTTTAATTGCCTTTTAAAAAATATTTTGTATTTTTCACACTTTGTAGAGTGAGCATTATTTTAATGGCAGAACATAAATATAATTGTTTTTCATCATCAGAGCCCTTGTGGATAGTTGTCTAAAATTTTTTTTTAGAGATGCTTATGTCAAAATATATGAAAAGACAAATCTATGGTGGTAGATATCAAATAGTGGTTGGGTAGGGGAATTGCCTGGAAAGGGGAATTTTGTGAGTAGATCAGACATTAATGATCTCTTGTTTGGGTAGTAGCTGCACAAATATAAAAACAGTTGTCAAAACTCCAGGTACTGAACTCTTAAGATCTGTGCATCTTATTGCATATTATTATATTGCAATAAAACAGGAAACCCAGGAAAGGAAGAAAACATGCAGGCAAACAATCTGGGGCTGTTTGGCAGGCTGGCAATGGGTGTGCTAGCAGACAGCCAAGGGCCTGTGCCAGCCCGCACCAGGGCACTTACCCATGACCCAAGACGGTCCCCAGCACCCAAGTGAAAGGGCTCATTGAGAGCTGCTGGTCAGGCCCACATGCCACAGGACAACTTACATGCTGAGCAGCGAGTGGAGGAAGCTGACCTGCAGCCCATTGGCAGCTGGTAAGCTGATGGTGACGGCAGGGCAGTGGGCAGAGAGCCCATGAAGCAGGGCCATCTGGGTGAAAGGCCTGTCTTTTGAGTGCTGCCATTGGCATTGCTGATTCTCATAGGACCCGAAAGGACAAAACAAAGCCCGGCTCTACCTGGCCTCCAGCATCGTCTTAGCATAATCACAGCCATGGCTGAGTAGGGCTGGGTATGTGTGAAGGATCGATTTTTCCATTTCCTCCTCAGGGCTTCTGTGACCTCGCAGCCCACAGTGATGTCCTTCTGCTAAGAATGCATAGCCTTTAATAGCCTTATTATTCACCTGTTTCTTAATAATGTGCTGGCTTGTGACATCTGTGCACAAAGACCTATATCTTCCTGGCTAAATGGATTTTTTTTCCCCTAATGACACATTGAAATGAATAAATCTCAGTGTCTCCTTTGCAGACCAGGGGTTAAGTGTAAAGACCCTGAAGTTAGACAGGCCTGGGTTCAAATCCAGCTACCCCATTTAGCAGTCATGTGACTTGGGAAATGTTACTTAACTGCCCTAAGCCTCATTTTCTTCATCCGTAAAATGGAGACAACAAACCCCACCTCAATTTTGTTGGGAGGATTAAATAAAAATGCATCCAAATCTCCCAACAGCCCCTGACACATAGTGAGAGCTTAATAAATGTTAGCTGATGTTGATGTTAAAAGGAGAGCTTTAATACTGTCACCTGATCCTTTCTGATAACAACATAGCAGTGACAAAGCCACCCTCTCCAGAGGCCTGAGGATCTGCTTTGGAGGAAGGATTCTGCACTCTTCATTTGGAGCTTTTAAAGGAGCTGTCTCTTTCCAGCTGCTCTCATTCAGCCTGCTTTTTGCTTCTTGTGGTGGGCAGCACCTGCTTGAGGGACTTTTTTCTCCAGCAGGTACACCCAGAAGGCATGTGCGCACTAGAGCTGCTTCATTAAAAAAAGTTCTTGGTGCTGTGTGGCCTCCTGCCTACTTGGCATTTCTAGTAGGGCTCAACCTAGTATTCGTTTTGTATTTTTGCAGAATTCCAGTGCTTGCTTCTGAATCCGTTTTGCATTTCAAAAGCGTAGCTTCTGAAATTTCCCTTTGGCACAGCGACCACCCCGGTCCTGGCTTTACATCTCAGCCACGCTGGGCATGGCGCCTGGGTTGTGTCCTGGCACCCCGCTCATGCTGTGACAGACTCTCTGATGATATATTTGGGCATGTGAATGATTGATCTTAGATTCTTAGCCTTTAAGAGCCTGCGTCTTAAATCTGTTAGTTGGTCTGTATATTTAAAGCACTTACACTTGCACTCAATCAATTGGCTCGGTAACAATGAAGCTTCCTCTGGTTTCTATATTTGACACTGTGTTCATTTGGAAATGGAGGTGAGTAACCCTGCTTTTTATAGAATGCCTGGTGACCACAACAGGACACTGGCATATTTCGGGAAAGGGGAAAGCATAAACGTGTTCCAAATCCCAAATCCTGATTTCTAGTTTTTAGCTCCAAACTTAAACCAAATGACCAGAGAAATTTCCAACATTTTGTTTTGTTTGGCACCTGGCCGGTTCTGATATTATTTTCATGTGATAGATTTTACTCTATGTGTTCCAAATCCCAAATCCTGATTTCTAGTTTTTAGCTCCAAACTTAAACCAAATGACCAGAGAAATTTCCAACATTGTTTTGTTTTGTTTGGCACCTGGCCGGTTCTGATATTATTTTCATGTGATAGATTTTACTCTATCCTGCAGGCTCTTTGACAGCAGGAATTATTTATTGGAATACTTCTTATCCCCCATAGTCCACATGTACTTAGAAAAAAAACAAATGCCTCAGTGTGCAAGTAGTACGTATTCAGGTGAATGAATTCCCATGAGGAGCTCAGATCACCTCACAGTGTCACGTACAGCATTCACTTTCCCCCCCTTTGCTCTCACTTATTAGGATTCCTGGGGCTTAAAAGGCCCACAAAACACTTTCTTCCATAAATGTAACCAATATACTACTTATACTGTTGAACAATGTTTATAAAGCAGGTACCAATAGAATTATAAAATAGCAGCAGTGCTCTCTAATGGTAATTTTATCATCAAAGCTACAAAACACATTTCAGGTTTGAAGGCCACAAGTCAAAGCCAGAAGGTGTCAGGACCCTTCTGAAGGTCACCCCTGGCCCGGGGTAAACAGCTGCCCAAGGGCCTGTGCTTCTGGGACTGGAAGCGGCCAGTGGTCTCTGCTCACACCCCGTGAGGGGTGAGATGTGCCAAGCAGCACATCTACCCGGATTCATTCAGAGAAACCTGTTGTCGTCGTTGTCAAATAAAGGATTCATGTTATGTTTTACGATGCTTCTTAAGCCAGCAGTCACTGAGGCTGAGACTACGCCTTCCTCCTTCCACTGTCATTCTTCACTTAACTCACTGTTTGAAATCCCAGTGTCACCTCCCTACAGAAAACCTCTCCAGGTCGCCAGTGGAGGCCACCGGCCGGGCCCTCTGCCTTTGCCTTCTTTGCAGTTCTCACTGTCCTTCCTCTCCTGGCCGTTGTTCCCTCTTGAAGCTCACCTCTCCCCACACTGCTGGGACACGGGGCCCTCGGTCCTCACCTCCGTCTGTGATTATGGGCCTCTGCTCCTTGCTGTTCCCAGCCCACCCGTGTCACACACTGACCCAGCGTGTCCAGGGAAATGCTATGAGGCTCTGCCTGCAGCGCTCTGCCATTCCTTGTCTCTAAGTGTCTCCCCTAGAAAGCCCCTCCCCTTGCCCTCAGCTGCCAACTCTGTTTAGTGACCCTCACAGGTGAAGGGAGGGAGAGAGGCAGAGTTTCGCCTGTATTTAGCCCTGCTGGTCTCTGTCCTCTACTCTGATCCCAGTGTCATCACTTGGCTATGGGGCCTCTGCTTTCTTTCTGACTTCCTTTTTTATGTTCTTAGATCTTTACTGTGAGCTAGAGACTGAATGTGCCCCCTTCCCACCTATGCCATACACTGACCCAGTGTGACGCCCCAAGTTTGTCACACCTCCAACTGGACACTTTTAATTCAGGGCCTTGTCATGCTCCTCTCCCAGGATAGTCACATTCTTAGTGGCCTCCCAGGAGGGTCAGGGCACACTCCATCCATTTATCCACTGGAAGTAGATTCCTTGCACATTCTTAGCACAATAAGAGGTTATAGTGGCTGCTATTTAGTAGCAGTGACGGTTCCCCCCTGTTGGCCTGGCATTTGAGGGCATTTCACCATCCGGCCCCTCCCTAATGCTTCCAGCTTTGTTTACACTGCTGTAGACAGACTGCCTTCTCTCAGAATATCCCTGTGCTCGGCTCCTCCGAGCTTTTGCTGCTGCTGTTCCCACAGTCTGGAAGGCCTTCCTTTCTCTTCTTTGCCCACACGTTATGATGCCCGTCTGCATGGGGAAGCATCCAAACTAAAACAACATCTCCAGCCTCAAGTCCCAGCCCCCTGGCTCTCTGACTCAAGTGACATGTACTTTGTCATGGCTGCTGGGGCGCATGCTGTCACTCCAATGGAACTTGCACGTTCTGTTTCTTCGCACCTTCCACTATGTCTGATGCATTTTGTGTTGCATGCGTGCATGTGTGAGTGAATGACATGACTTCTGGGTCTTTAATGAGCTCCTTTGCTCAAAATTCCAGCAGGAACAAGCTGAGTGAGTGCAAGAGACAGCTCGTTTGTGTGTGTGTGTGTGTGTGCGCGCGCGCATGTGTTTGTATATATGTGTGTGTTTTATCTCTAGGATTCCAAATCTTTGAACAGAAAACTATTCCCACCAGACTTTGTGAGAAACTTTATGCTGAAGAGAAAATGGGAGAAAGATTTAATTTTTTTTTCTTTTTTTGGCATCTGGCCAAGTATGGGGGAAAAGTTATATTTATTTTAAATGAAATGAGTAATACCTAACACGATTTTGTTGGAGGAAATTGAACTAAAAACTAAAGCTCTAAGTTGGACCTGTCTGAGAGGACCTTCTGCAATGGTGCCAGTGTTCTGTATCTGCGCTGTCCAGTGTGGCAGCCGTCAGCCACGTGTGGTTACTGAACACACAAAACGTGGCTAGTGTGTTCAAGAAACTGAATTTTTAACTTTATATAATTTAAATAGCCATACGCTGTTGAGCAATAAATAAAACAAAGGTACAAGATGCACTTTCTAAATGAGGCCGCTGAGGCGTGGGCCTTGGGCATGGCAGGGAAGACAGTGTCAATTAAAGTGGGATGAGAGGCCATTGCTTGCTTCTGGTGGCCAGTGTTTCTCAGCCAATGGTTTTTTCTTTCATCCTCCTAATTTCAAAGCATGCTGAAATAAAGCTTATTAATGATTTCATACCAAGTTTTCCCCCAGTGATTATTGGGTCTTATGATGATATTAAAACTCAACCCTCGAGGAGTTGGTGATGGCTGAGCTGGGATACAAAGTGGAGAAGGAAAGTGAGTGGTGCACAGCAGGTGACATTCTTTCAGTTAGTGATGTCTCTCTAGCAGCCAGGAGCAGGAGACATTTGGTAGGAATGGGCCATTGTCCAACAAAACTGAGGAAAGGAGGAAGGAGTGAAAGTGGGGACAGGTGAAGGGAGAGAGAGAGACTGTGCTAAACAGGTCATGAAGAAGCTGAGAAGGCACACACAAAACTGAGGGACTTTGCAGATACCCGTGCAGCATTAGTGGAAATGAAAACAGAGGGGAAAGTTCAGCGTGGTTTGACATTCCAGGAGGTCAGGTTGTTTTCTGCACATCCCCTGTCCCAATGTAATCATAATTTTCATAGTTTTTCCCTACTGTGCTACTGTGCATATAGTTCAGTATATAGCCTTCTCATTAAACACTCCATCCTAGGAATTTTGCCATGTTGTCACCTGGTCTTCAAAATTATGCCAGTGAGGTTTGCACTTAAATTATTTACTCAAATCCATTTCAGCCAGCTGGCTGAGTTTCTCTCAGAGTTCCTTTATTTATAAATATCAGGTGACGTGTGTCCTGTGCCTATGATCAGTAGACATATGGAAAAGAGAGTACTGATGCTGGAAAGCTCCTCTCTATTGTGTTTTCTCCAGATCTTTAATCAGCTTTTCAGCACATTGATTTTATTGGGCAATTTTCAGACTCTGACCCCAATTTGCCTTGTTTTTTGTGGCTGGAACCTCATACATCACTCTGGTGATGTGATATTATTAATATTGTCATTCTTCAGTGGTGGAATCAGTTTCTAATCTGGTTTCCAGGACCAGTGTGGCTACTTAAGCACCGTTGGGCATGGTGGGGTGGTGCCCATTTTTGTCACTAGCTCCAAGCTTCTGGCTTCTCCCTGTCTGTGCTGTCAGCTATGGTCGTGGGTGGTTCTTACTCAGCGTTTGGCTCTGTGGCCCTCCCTGTCTGCTGACTTTTGCCACCACCCTGGCTCTGGTCCTTAATTTCTTATGCCTTGGTTTTTGCTCTTGATGGCCTCTCTTCTTCTTATCTCTCTAAACTCAAATTCAATGAGCCAGACTCTCAGTTACCCTTCCTAACACACCATTCTCATCTTTTTGTACCTTCCTTTCCAAATACCCTCACGTAACTCCCCTCATCTACAAGATAGAGGCTGAGTTCCTCATCTGGGCAGGCAGGGCTTCCTTGCAACCGTGGGACCCACGAGACTGCTGCCTGGAAGCTCCTCTCCTCTCCAGGTACACTCAGACATTTCCTGTCCCTAAAGAGACAATTCAAGTTCTTGAGTCTTAGAAATATTCATAGCTTTTGACTCCATATCTGGAAATTTATCCCAAGGAATTATCCAAAAAATGAAAAGTGCTGTAAGGTACACACAGTTTTTTCAACATCATTTTTCATAGCTTGAAAGTGTAAACAAGATAAATGTCAAATCATATGAAAAGGTTCAGTAAATTATGGTGGGTCTTCTCACTGGCATTTTAAGCACACGTGCAAAATGATAATTATAATGACAATTCGACAGCAGGAAAGATGCTCACGAAATAGGGTGAAGGGGACACAACAGCTCACGTTCATGGAGCCTGGTGTGTGACAGCTCCATGTACCTCGCTCCACCTGCCACAGACAGGAAACCAGCAGAGGGCTCGGGTGGCTGTCTGAGGTCCCTGCTCATAGTCCTAGCTTTGCTGAATTCCAAGGCAAATTCCTGTTCTGCTATAAAATACAAAACTTTATTTATATTATGGTACAGTTCCTACTTGGAGTGATAATATTGAGGATCATTCTTAAAAAATTTTCTTCTTTGAATACTAGTTAAGCTATTCAGCCATTTGTTGAATGCCCGCTCTACACTGAGTGCTAGTGGCCAGGTGCCTGCCAGGAACTCACAGGCAAGCTTAGGCTCTGCAACTACTTCCATGTGTGCCCCTCCGTTATGGTACAGTTCCTACTTGGAGTGATAATATTGAGGATCATTCTTAAAAAATTCTCTTCTTTGAATACTAGTTAAGCTATTCAGCCATTTGTTGAATGCCCGCTCTACACTGAGTGCTAGTGGCCAAGTGCCTGCCAGGAACTCACAGGCAAGCTTAGGCTCTGCAACTACTTCCATGTGTGCCCCTCCTCCTCCCTTTCACCTGCTAGGTGGCATCCTTCAGGGCTCTGCCCAGATTCTGCTTTCACTGCCAAGTCTTCCTTGACCAGCTCAGCCTAAGGAGCATGTATCCTCCTTTGAGCCTCTATAACACATAACACTTTCTGTGAGAAACGTCAGCACACTCAGGCTGCTTATATTTTGTTTATTGATTTTATCTTTTGTTTCCAACTAGAGTGTAAGAGCCCTGAAAACCAGACCTGTGTCATGTCACCAGGTAGCCCTTGGCACAGTGGGGGGCCCATGGTGGGTGCTCAGTATATGTGTTGGCAGCTCTTATTTCTCCCTCTAGTTGTGACCAACCTCATGTCGGGCTGGTTGGTCACTCAAAAGGGTGGTGGGAGAGGCTCTGGCATGACGCTGGCCTGGCATGCTCTTGTGCCCCCATGAGTGGAGCAGGCTCCAGAGTCAAGGTCCTCTACCAGTTACCCCCTCTACTTAAAGGAAGCATTGTTGCCTTCTTTATATACCAACTTTTGAAACACTTTTTATTTTGAAATATAGATTCATAGGTGGTTGCAAAGAAATGCACAGAGAGGTTCCCTGTCGCTTTCATCCAATGTTAACATCCTGCATAAATATGGTCCTGTATCAATACCAGGAACTTGACATTGTTACAATTTATAGAGCTGGTTGAGATTTCACTATATCCGACTTTTTGAAATCATCCAACCTGGAAAATATCTTTTTCTGCTTGAGCACATTTTCTTCATATCCCTGCCTGACGTATTCACTCTCAATTCGAGTCCACATGCACCGTTGCTCTGAAGTCAGAGGGTCTCCCTTGCTCTGTTCCTGGCTCAGTTCCTTGCTCTCTGTGTGATCCTGGGCAAGTTAACTAACCTCTCTGAGCTTTGGTTTTCTCATCTGAAGAGTAACAATACTAATCTCATGGGATTTTTTTTTTTAATGTAAAGTGCTCAAGTCAGGCACATAAAATAATAGGCACTCATGAAACGTCAGTGTTTTCTTTCCACCCTTTCCTATGGGGAAAGCCCTCTTTTCCCCATAATACAATGGAATCCTTCTCTTTTAAATAATGTTCCAAATTGGTCTTCTTTAACACTTTCCATCCCACCTCTAGTTTCCTCAGCAACTCTGCTCTGTGCATGTGTGTAACATTTAATTTGTATGATCCCTGATTATATGCTCCATGTTCCTATGGAATATATTTTTATTTCTATTTTTACCTATCAACAATACAAGGTATTTGCAGGCAGAGACCTCAGTTCTTTAATTTCTACAAGTCAACATATTGGCTTACAGCCTAGGTTTGGTGCCATCTGTAAAACAAAGATAATTGTTATCAACCTCATAGACTTTATAATGATTAAATGGAAAAATATATAGTGCCTGGCACAGACCAGCTCAAAACCTGAGAGCTGCTGCTGATGGATGGTGGTTAGGATGCTCCTTCACTTGTGTTTTCCCACAGAGTTTTGTCTTTGGGCACCTGAGAGGTGATGGTGTATCTGTGTGGATTTAGATTTATATTTCTTAACAGCTGTTTGTGCTTCACACTCCAAGTATAAGGGTCATTCTTGCTCTGACCTTACATTTCATTCTACACTGCCTTCTTTCTCCTAAATTGGGAAAGAGATTATAGTGATAATTATCATAGTAATGCTACTGATGATGATGATGATGATGAAAGCTAACAGTTATTGAGTGCTTATTATGTACTAGGAACAATTCTAAGAATCTCATTTGTGTTGGCTTATCTAGTCTTCACCACAACCCTGTGAAGTAGGATCCCTTATTCCCATTTTGCAGATGTGTAGACTGAGGCGAACAAGGGCTTGAGTGCCTGGCCTAAGTTTGTCCAGCTTGTTAGAGCTGGAACTGGGGTTTGTAGCTAGGCTGTCTGGCTCCTGAAAATGGTCGGGTTAAATTTTTCCTGCTGTTAGCAGTCCCAAGAGACAGAGAATGGAAAAACATTCTGTTTATTTTTATCTATTATTTTCCTGAAGAGCGATACCAAAGCCCAGGGAAGCCTACAGTTAGTAAAGAACTGAAGCCCTGACATTAAATCAATCGGACACATTTCTCTCTTTTTAAATTCCCATCCTCAATTAAGGTGGCAATCAGATTAACCAAGATTGGCCGGAAAGTGGTGAGCATATTGGATCCGCGGGAGCTCCAAAAGGTCAGCCTACTGACAGCTACTGGTTTGTCTGAATTCAGACAAGGTCTTGCCCAAACTGTCTCCCCAGGGACGATTCAGCTGCTGTTGAATTCCACTTCTAGTAAGATCTGTCTGTAAACTCAGACCCTGCCTCTTTGCCCAAATTCATTTTCATCTGCACCTCCTCTTTCTCTCTTCAATCTTGAATCTTCCTCAGAAACAAGATGCAGATCTTGGCCCCTGCAGAGGCACCCCTCTGCTGCACGCTAGTCCTGCAGCCACATGGCGCCATTTGATTTTCTTATCACCAATAAAACAAAACCAGGCTCTGCCTGTATGATTCCTGGCTTTAATTAACAAGGGCAAATTGCTGCATCACTCAGAATAATGAAAAATTGGAAACAACAGGAAATGATTAAATAGATCAGGGTCTGGTCAAAAGATGGAATAATAAGGAGCCATTAAAATGAAGTCTTGAAAATATTTAGTGAAAAGGTTTAAATGTTCACAATGTAAGAAGAAAATAGGTTTTAATCCTGTAGGATTTCAATTTTATGCATATGCTTTTAAAATATGCATAAACACAGAAACAAAAGCTAGAACACACTAAAATTTTAATAGTTATTTCTGAATAATGTAATTATAAGGATGTTTATATTCATTTTTGGTTTTTCCTATTTTACAAATTTATACCCATGAGCATGTTTTTGTTTTTAATCAGAAGCAAGGGAAAGGGAAAAAGAGAAGAGAGAACCTTTTTGGTTTTCTTAAATTTTTCCCTGTTGAAGGGTTGTTGATTTTTCATTTCATGGATTCACCAGAACTTACCAGCTCTCTCCATCCCTAGTGATCCAGCTCAGGGCTTGCCTCTTCCAGGAAGTCTTCCTGGACTCATTGAGCTCAGAGATTTCTTCATTTTTATGGACTCCTTAGTCTCATTGTGACACGTCATCAACTTTTAACTGTGGCTTTCATGTCCCCAGCTAGAGAATAAGTTCCTTGATGGCAGAACCTGTATATTTTAAACTTCCTTCTCTTCCCCACGTGACCCAGCACTGTGCAAACTCCTGGGGTTCAGTTAGAATCAGCTGAACACAAGACCTGGTCCTCGCGGGAGGCACTTGTGTTGGACGTGCCTCTCTCTCCCTCTGAACTTTGTTCTGTTTCCTCCAATTCATTGGAAAGGAGAGTGTGCTTTTAACCCTGGGTTAAATTTTATTGTAAATTGTTCAAAAAGAGTTCCATTTGCTTTGGTAGGAACGATCAAGTTCAGCCCTTGTCTTTACAAGGAGATTGTAAAGCTAAGAAAATAAATATGAACTATTTTGAGCAAAAAGGCATTTTTCTTGGTGAATGGGGATGATAGAGTTGATGTTTATAAAGAGGAAACCAAGGGCCAGGAGAGGAGGTGACTTCCCTGGGTCTCATGCTGATCAAAGGCAGGTGAGGTCACACATCATGCCAGCTCTCCTCGATTCCTGCTGGGTTCAGGATACTGTAACAAGGCCAGAGGAAAATGAGACCTGAAGAATTTGCAGTTTATCACAGGGGAAGAAAAGATGAGTCACTGAAATAATGTCCTGAGCAAGCAGTGGTAGAAGATTGTAGAAGGAAATACGGCGGAGCAAAGGACACACAAAAGTCAAGCTGGTGGAGGGGAAGGATTGCCTGCTGGGTGTTAGTGGAGGGCTTCCAGGTGTCAGGGTCCATCAGGCCCCCAGGTCTGTGGCTCCGACTCTTCTGCCTCTTTGCCATCTCCAGCTTGTGCTCAGTCCCTGTCACCCAAATGTCCTCTCATCCACAATGGTGGGGCTCCCCCAGCCTGCTCCTCTTTGGACCTCCCAGTCCTTCTCATGCTGTGGCCCCTGGCTGCTGGACACAGGTTGTTTCTGGAGGCAGAGCACGGGCAAGAGGAACACTGTCCACAGTGGAGGAAGGACTTGAAGATGGAAGTCCCCCCTCCTTAACAGATCATCCTTGTTAGATACCAAATTGAAAAGTTTTCATTTAATATAGTGGTGAGACACTAACTGTTTGACTGTGAAGCAAACTGAATCAAGCAAAGATTTGCCTTAAAGCTACATGTAGAATGAATTGAAGCAAGGAGACTGGCCAGGTTTACAAGGACTACGTATCAGGTGTTAAAGGCTTCCAGCATGGTGGCTGTGACAAAGGAGAGCATGGGATGAACTTAAGAAAGTGTTGGGGATGTATTTTGGGGAAAGCAATGTGAGAGTTAGGGGAGTCTCACGGCAGAGAGGCACGTGCTGTGTGACCTTGGGCCACTTAACCTCTCTGATCCTGCCTTGTTATCTGTAAAATAAGAAAAATAGCACCTACCTTATGGGATTGTTACAAGTATTATATGAAATATTTGTAAAGTACTTGGCTTAGTGCTTAGCACAGAGCAAGTGGTAAATCCTGGAATTTTTTAGACATTAAAGATCAGCACAAGAGAGACTGGGGCAGTGACGAAGGAGAGGAAAGAATCCAAAGGAACTAACATTGTGTGTTAGTAGGCCTGGCAGATGAGGCTGAGTTAGTAATGGAGAGTTTGGGGAAGGGGCCTAGATTTTGAAAAGCATGATGTGTTCAGTGTTTGAGACATTATTTCAAACTGTCAGTTGCCCTGGGTGGGTAGCTCTGGTCAAGGAGACAGGTCAGTCAAGGAGACAGGATCAGGCAAACAGAGCAAAGGAGAAATAGGGCTGCAATGCGTAGGAGTCATGGGGGCAGATACTGCTGGCAGACCAGATGAGAGGTCCGGATCCCTCAGAGGCTGCTGGCAGCTGTGAGCTCTGCTAGCACAGGCTGGGCAGGCAAAGAGCTGGCTGGCGCTTCTCATCCTGGCTGGGCACCAGAATCACCGCAGAGGGAGGGGGGGGAGTATTTTAAACACCTCTGGCCCCTACTCAGGATGAAAGGGTTATTCTGATGAGCAGTCAGGACCACAAGCCAAGCTAGGAGCCAGCAAGGGGGTTGGGGGAGTAGGGGCAAGGCAGGCAGGAGGCTGGCGTGTGGCACAGGCAGGGCAGAAGGACCCCTGATCCCAGGCTACCCACTGGCCAACATGCCCCCCCAAAACCCTCAGTCCTGAGAGAGAGCTTGCCCCCAGTGAGCTGGGCACTGAGTGCAGGAGAAGCTGACAGTTCTCTAACAGGAACTTTTCTCTGAGGTCCCCCTAGGAGCAGTGTCTTAACAACTACCTGGAAAATTTTTGCTAAATGCCTATCACCCCCTTACTGACTTTGAAATTCATGATTGTTTTTCTGCTCAATCACACAGTCATTCCTTCATTCAACAAGTATGTCTGAGCATCCCCCTACCACCACCACCCATGGGTTGGACCCTGTTCCAGGCCCTGGGATACAGCAGGACAGACAGAGTTCCTGCTCTTGAGGAGCTTGTCTTCAAGGTGGGAGAGACAGGGTGTAGACAGATGCAAGTGTCAGTTGGTAAAAAGTGCTGTGAAAAGGAACAAATCAGGACAGAAAATTAAAGGGGAATGGTGGTCAGGAAAGTTCTCCCTAGCTAGGTGACAGATGAGCAAAGACCTTAGGGATATGAGAATGAAAACCTGGAGTATATGGGAAGAACATCCCGGACAGGAGGAATATCAGTGCTAGGGCCCTGAGGCAGGGTCCTGCAAGGAAGTCCCTGCGGGTGGGGCAGAATGAACCATAGGGAGTGTGGCAGGAGGCGCGGGGAGCTGGGGCAGGTCTAACTGTTCTTAGAGTTTTAAAGTTGGAGGAAGCCACTGAAATCTCACCAATGGACATTCAGTAATCCCTACTGACTTGGCTTTTCGATAACCAGAGCAGCTACATACTAGTGAAATTGGCCACGTCACTTTTCTCTCTCTTTCTTAAGATAGGTATAAAAATCTTAGGTAAGACAGAAGAGGATCCTTCATACACTTACCTTTAGCCTACCGTGGCTGGATCTGCCCAGCGTGATCCCCAGAGAGCACCCTGGTGGAAAGGACTTTTCTCTTGGAAATAAAGAAAATAAACAGAATTAAACAGTGCTTTTATAGGCATATGGCTTGAGTTAAACACCCACTTCTGTGTACTAACTTGAATAATAAGAACCATCAGAAACAAGGTTAAAGAAATATAAAAAATGCATCACTCTCATTACAACAAACTGTTTTCAGTTTGTTTTTAATGTCTTCTATTCTTAGTTGTTGTTTTTTTTCCTAGCTTGGTTTTGTGGCTACTTTGAATTCACCTTCCTCGGGTTGGAAGCTTTCCAGGGGTTCCCAACACCTCCTGAGCTGCTTTGGCTCCCAGAGGCGGGTGCTCCTGCCCAAGGCCCTCCCCAGCTCTGCCTTATCAGAGAGGGGAACTTTATCTCCTGCTTTCTTTCCGCTCTGATTACCTACTCAGGAAGTGTGAAGTGCTGCACAGGGCTTTCTGCCCTCTGGCTGAGATTCCAAAAAATCTCTTTTGCTATATGATTGGTCCCTTTCTAAAGTGGAGCAGATAAGATGGTAAAGTACTAGCTTAGGGTTTGTTTTTCCCTGTGATTCTTTCTTGAATTTCTTTCCTACAATCAGGATATGGCTTTATAGTTATCTACCACATCCTCTTTTGATATTCACCCTATGGTGAATTACAACAAGCAAACGGAAAACTATCAATTTTTTCTATACCTTTTTTCTCCCCAAACAAGGCTATTAATTTTGCCTTTCTACCTTGTTTTCCTCAAAACTGGGTTTATAAAGGGCTCAAAACAGCAAAGAAACAACTCTCCGGAGTGCAACATAGTAGAACAGTTTACAGACACTTGTGTACTGATTTCCTTATATAAACACTCAGACACTCAGACACTCAAATGTCTCCAAGTTTTTTTTGTTTTTTGGTTTTTTTTGGTGACTGGCTGGTGTGGGGATCCGAACCCATGACCTTGAGGCTATAAGGCTGCACGGTAACCAACTGAGCTAACCAGCCAGCCCTGGCTTTTGGTTTTTAATAACAGCAGTTTGTGGAACCAGTGTAAGCAGCTTGAAGGCTCCCGATGCCTTAGCTTGGAGGACCATAGAGAAGGGTCCAAGAAATGAGGAAAAGAAAGGTGAAATGCTTTACAGAAAAGTAGTGGGAGGGAAAAGTAGTAGCAAAGAGACTGGAGGCAATGGGATGCATTATTACATTTAATCCTTACCATAGCCCCCTGGGTAGGAACCTTATCAGCTTCATTTTGTGTATGAGGAAACTTGGATTTAGGTTAAGTACCTTATTCAGGGTCATACAGTAAAAAATTGGGAAAGCTGGGATTTCAGCCTAAGCCTATTTGATCTCTGAGCTCAACTTCCTCGCCACCATGCCCTGGTGCCTTGCAGGCTCAAGGTGCGGTTGCTGGACCAGGTGCGTCTGCATCTCCGGGAGTCTGAGGAAAAGCAGAGCTCCAGGCTCCATCCCAGACCTGCTGAATCAGAATCTGAGTTTTACCCAAGTCCCCAGGTGACTGTGTGCACCTCCCAGTCTGAGACTCTGCCCTCGTGCTCCTCTCTGTCCACATATGCCTTTAGTTTTCCTAGCTCTGTGACAGGGATGCAAACCCATCCCTTCCCTGGTATACGAGCGGACAACATGGCCTCCGCAGCTGTTGGCAGTTCAAATCCCGGTCTGCCATTTATTAACTGAATGGCTCTAGGCAGGTAGCTTAACCTCTTAATGCCTCCGTTTCCTCATTTGTAAAATGGGGATAAAAAGTTTACAGTACCCCATGGGGTTGTTGTAAGGATAAAACAAGTTGGTGCTTGTGAAGTGTTTTAGAACTGCGCCTGCCACATAGGAATGAAGCAGCCACTGTCTTTTTGACCTCTGTGAATCCTACCCCACATCTTCTTGACCCTCCCTTTCTGGGGTGACTTAAAGCTGCTTACACTGGTTCCACAAACTGCTGTTATTAAAAACCAAAATCCAGGGCTGGCTGGTTAGCTCAGTTGGTTACCATGCAGCCTTATAGCCCAAGGTCATGGGTTCGGATCCCCACACCAGCCAGTCACCGAAGGTGAAATGACAAGCAGGGCTTATGCCAGTACTTTTTAACTCTAAAATTAGCACCGTTTCCAATGCACTACGTTGACAGTATTATATACCTTCTCTCTTTCCCACCTAATAGGCAATAAATATACCTTGAAAAAAGAATATTAGAAGTATTTATCTTAGTGATGTTTATAATAGTGAAAAATAGGGAGATGTTGGTTTGAACAAATTTAAATGGACTTCTTTACCTTATGATTTTTCAGAATATGTTATTTGCACTGTGAATCTGAAACAGGAATTTGGTATACATGGTTTCACATCTGTCCTTAGACCTTTTTTTCTGGGGAATGTTTGTTAGTATCACACAACCACTGTTCCATGGAACACAGTTTGGGGAATGTGTTTCTCCTTTCCAGAGTCTCCGTTCTCCTACCCCAGGTACTTTTTTTCTTTAAGACCATATTTTTTAGAGCAATTTTAAGTTCACAGCAAAACTGAGAGGAAGGTACAGAGATTTCCCACAGGCCTCCTGCCCCCACACATGCACAACCTCCCCCCACTGTCCACATCCCCCTCCAGAGGGTACATTTGTTACAACTGATGAGCCTGCATTGACACAGCATTATCACCCAGGGTACATAGTTTACATGAGGATTCACTCCTGTATTTCTGTGTGTTAGGACAAATGCATAATGACATGTGTCCACCATTGTGGTCGTACATTTGTTACAACTGATGAGCCTGCATTGACACAGCATTATCACCCAGGGTACATAGTTTACATGAGGGTTCACTCCTGTATTTCTGTGTGTTAGGACAAATGCATAATGACATGTGTCCACCATTGTGGTACCACACAGAGCATTTTCACTGCCCTAAAAATCCTCTGTGCTCTGCCTGTTTATCTTCCCTCCCCCCCACCTCCTGGCAACCACTGATCTTTTTACCGTCTCCATAGTTTCACCTTTTCCAGAATGTCGTACAGTTGGAATTGAACAGAACGTAGCTTTTTCATGTTGGCTCCTTTTACTTAGTAACGTGCATTTAAGGTTCCTCCATGTCTTTTCATGGCTTGATAGCTCATTTCTTTTTATGCTGAATAATATTCCATTGTCTGGATGTATCACAGTTTATTTATCCATTCACCTACTGAAGGGCATCTCGGTTGCTTCCAAGCTTTAGCAATTATAAACATACCGACATAAATATCTGCGTGCATGTTTTTGTGTGGACATACGTT
>NW_007732660.1:111491-113077 GCF_000696425.1 Galeopterus variegatus
AGAGGATTCGTTTTGTAAGAAATCGCCAAAGTGTCTTCCAAAGTGGCTGTACCATTTTGCATTCCCACCAACAATGAATGAGAGTTCCTGTTGCTCTACACCCAGTATTTGGTATTTTCAGAGTTACAGATTTTGGCCATTCTAATAGACATGTAGTAATATCTCATTGTTGTTTTAATTTGCATTTCCCTGATAACATATAATATGGGGCATCTTTTCACATGCTTATTTGCCATCTGTATATGTTTTTTTGGCAAGGTGTCTGTTAATGTCTTTGGTCCATTTTTCAACTGGGCTGTTTGTTTTCGTATTGTTGAGTTTTTAGAGTTCTTTATATATTTTAGATAACAGTCCTTTACTGGATATGTCCTTTGCAAATATTTCCTCCCAGTCTGTGGCCAGTCTTTTCATTCTCTTGACAGTATCATTTGCAGAGCAGAAAATTTTAATTTTAATGAAATCTAGCTTATCAATTCTTTCCTTGATTATGCCATCGGTCTTATATCTAAAAAACCATTGCCAAAAATAAGGTCATCTAGATTTCCTCCTATGTTATCTTCTAGGAGTTTTATACTTTTACATTTTACATTTAGGTCTATGATCCATTTGGAGTTAATTTTTGTGAAGGGTGTAAGATCTATGTCTACATTTATTTATTTATGAATGCATGTGACTGTCCAGTCGTTCCAGCACTATTTGTTAAAAAGGTTATTTTTTTCTCCATTGAATTGCCTTTGCTCCTTTGTCAAAGATCAGTTGACTACATCTGTGTGGGTCTATTTCTGGGCTCTCTGTTCTGTTCCACTGATCTATTTGTTTATTCTTTCACCAACACCATGCTGTCTGTCTTGATTACAGTAGATCCCCCTGTACTTTTCAGTTCCTTAAGGCTCACCTTCTCTTTCTACCACCACATTGTAACTGCCCTATTAGAGACCTTCCAATGGCAAGTCCTGGGGATTCTCTCCAGTGCTCTTCTTGCATTTCTCTTGAGAGCATTTGATGACATTGTGTGAGCTTGTGTGTGTCACATTTGCATTGGGGTTTGTAGGGTTGATGATGAACAGGAAGGTTTGGGGACTCTGGCTTTGAGAAGTGGCCAGGCAGGGACCAGAGGTTGAGGTCAAGTATCATTACTTGCGAGTGCATAGAGCTGCCTTGGGAAAGTTGCACATTTCAGACCCACAGGCCAGTGAGGTTTGACCTTCCGAAGGAATGTTCCGCGATTCTTGCATTATAGGTCTTTGGACATCTGTGGACCTTGATCACTGTGACTGAGCAAGTTCAATGGGAAAGCCCTGCTAAATGTACCAAGCCAGCATTGACCAGCTAGTGGGTATGGAAAGGCTCAGCCACACTGGGCCTGGAAATGCAGAGTGGGGTGGACAGCTACCAGAACCTTCCCTGGGGCCTACCAGGCCCAGCCCTGCTTTAAGTGCTTTGCAGCTATTGATTTGATTTGGCCTCACAACAGGCCTATCCCCATCTCAGAGACAGGACACTCCTACACAGAGAATGCCCTCACTTGCTCAGAGTCACACAGCTGGGCAGTGGCAGTGCTGGGACTTACTCGGGAGCCTGTGCTG
>NW_007732660.1:113792-127670 GCF_000696425.1 Galeopterus variegatus
CAACAAGGGGCACCAGCTCTCATTTCTCGTTCCTGTGGCTCCTTACCCCTCCTCCACTGGTGGGGAAATGCCCTGGGGCCTTGCATGTGACCAGTTCCCATTGGGGGCCCTGCCTCCTCGCTGCTGGGGGCCTCTGTGCTGAGAGGGGCCTTTCCCAGTGGGGCCTGTGAACTAAAGGAGGGATGAAGCAAGGGCAGCTTGAGGAGCTCCCCTGCAGGAATACAAGAGAGTGGAGGCCAGCCGGCTGCCTGGTGTCCATCTGGGAAGAGATAGAGTTGGTGTCCTCTGAGTAGGACATGCCCGGGCTTGCGCCTCTGAGAAGCCTCTCCAGCCGCACTAACAGCCCCCCAGCCCGAGAGCCCTGTTCGTGCCCCTGTACGGAGGTTTCACCGTGAGTATGCAAGATAGTGCTGCGCTTGCTCCTTGACAGATCTGGGTTCTAGCCACTGTGAACTTGGCCTCAGTCCACTGCAGGCCTTCTTTCATAGGCCTTCCAGAAAGGCTTGAGGAAGGAGGTGACACTGGGATTTTTTAGTCCTGACTTCTTCATGTTTCTATTTCCTCACTCCCTTAAAATGCAATGGACTGATGTTGCTGTTTTAGGGACAGTGACGAAGGAGACTGGTGGGAGGGCGTAGAATGTGCCCAACCTGGGCACCTTGGCAGGAGGCATCCTGACAGCTGCACTGGGCAGGTTTCAATCCTGGGCTTTAAGGCCCCAGATGGGGAACATGTCCCTTGGGAGCTGTCTCACCATGAGAAAGAACCTGAGTGCCAACCAGCCAGAGTCCTAACACCGTCTCCCAGGCAGGGGCAGGGAGGGGATGAGGAGAAGCCAGGCCAGCCAGTGTGGTCGGGCAGCCAGACTGAGCCTAGAGGGCTGGGTTTGCAGCCTGCCGGCTCCATCGGCCGCCCTCCCCGCCTGCCCTGCGCACACAGCCACCCCTATGGTGGTGGGGGCGGGGGGACCACATCACTTATCCATACCCTGCTCTCTGGGTGCCCCTTGGCTTCTCCAAAGACACGCCCATTCCCCAATACCCAAATCACCCTGAGAGCCAAAACTGCTGCTCGTTGCTCCTTCTGGGGCTGCCTACCCCACACCCTTGCCAGTCACAACTCCAGAGAGTAGCTTTTCTCCACCCTGTGTAAAGCTCTGTGTGATTAAAGTAATTCCCACTAAAGCAATTCATTCTTTTCTCAATGACCCAGAGGCTTAATCTTCCCAGGGCACATTTGCATTCAAGTAGAGAACTTGTACAAACAGAATTCACCATTAATTGGGGGGATCAAGGGACACTTCTTTGGGGGAGGGGTGAACTTTCTCAGGCCCTTGCCTGTCTGTTCTCTGGCCCCTCCCTGGCCTAAAACGCAGTGAGGGAAACTTCCTTCGTGGGCAGCAGGTTGAAGAAGAAAGATGGTTCCCAGATGTTTTGATTTCCTTTATTAATTGACACCTTCTAATGGTGGCACCTGGAGTTGTCAACTTTTAATTTTTCTGAAGTTTGTGTCATTGTTGATTTCCTAACACCATGGCTTCATAGCACCAAAAGATAAAGAAGGGAGTCTTTGTAGTCTTCCCTATGGAAGAAATTTAACTTTATAAAAACCATGTTGTTCTTAGTTTTTTCATTTTGCCACAGATTGGTGAAAACCTCACTGGGGGCTGGCATTTGAGAACCATGAACTGGATGGCTCTTAGGGCCCTGCCCGACTCTAAAACACTGCAGCTTGCAAATACCACGGTCACACTGCATTAAAGATGCGTTTTCAAATGTTAATAATTAATGGCAATGTTAATTTATCATAGCTTCACATAACATTCTATAATGGAAATGGCCCCAGGGGGGAGGATGGTAGAAGGAGATGGAGATGGAGGAGCAGAGAATAAAGGAAGTTGGAGCAAATGACGGGGCAGGTAGGGAAGAGAAACTGCCCCTCAAAGGTGTATCCGTCTTCCCAGGATGCTCAGTTACATTCTTGGGCTGCAGGAGGTGGTTCTATAGTCCCGTCCCGGCCACACGCGTGAGTGTACATGTGACAGTGGAGTGTGCGGGGGCAGCACCTGACCCTGAGAGAAGCTCCCACCCACAAAGCCTTGCCCCTCAAAATGCTCCACTGTGGCCCAACCTCACAAGCAGGTGCCCATCTGCTGGTGTCACCCTTGAAGATGTCACTGCGCCCGATCCCTAGGCAGAAGACACAAAGCGAGAATGGCAATTGTCTTGGGATGGGGGGTAGGGAGCAGTGGGAGACGCCGGCCCCGGGGCAGGACAGGGACCCAGCCCTTTGAGGGAAGGACACGTTCCAGCCTGGCTTGTTTCCTCCCACACTGCGCTGGCCCTGGCCCTGGTTCCCGGGTCTCCTCAGCCCGACCACAGGCTTTGCTCACAGGTTTTTCTTGTTCCTGCTGCAGGTGTGTGTGGCTGCTGTGGGGCCCTACGCCCCAGGTACAAAAGGCTGGTGGACAACATCTTCCCTGAGGATCCTGAGGTGGGTCACATCTCCAGCAGGCACCATGACTTGCACCGTCCAGGCAGGGCCTCTAAAGGCTGCTGCGTGGGGACAGCAGATTCTCAGAGCCCCTGGCCACTAGGCCTTCCCAGACAAGCTGAACCCTTGGCCGCAGCCTCGGGCAGTGGTGAGTGGCTGCTGTCCCCACACAGCAGGATGAGGACCTTTCGGTCTCTGTGAAGTCAGGATCTGTAGAAGGGAGTTGGAAGTTGGTATTGGCATGCTCTTGGCCATTGCCGTAGAGCTGAGACATCTTTCTCGCTAAGGCCCCTACGGGTGATAGTTCCTTGAGCTGCTGACCCTCTTGATGGTCACATTTGCCGGCTCTTCAGTGTGAGCATTCCCCTGTCCTGGGTTTTGGCCCTGGAGCCCGCATCTCTCTCCTGTCCCTCTGGTATCTGCCAGGTGTCTGGGTGTGCACGCAGAGGTGGCCTAGCTTCTTGGCTTCCAGGCCACCGCTCTACTGCTCCACATGTCAGGCTGCTTTACGGGTTGTGGTCTGAGAAATGTCGGGATATGATGTACTCAACTTGCTCTCTGGGAATCGATGGCCTCTTCTTGATGGGCAGTGGAGGATCACATTTCCAGCGTCCTCTGGAGAATTCACTAAGAGCTGCACAGCTGCCTTCTTCCTGTTCATATCTTGGTGTAGGATATTAAAAGTTGAGTCATTTTTAATGAAGCCTTGTCATTCGCTCATACATGCACACATGTATGCATGTGTACACTAACCCATACATCCAGGTACACATCCATGTATATATACACATACAACACATGTACACATATGAGAGATCTTCAAAAACCTCATGGAAAGGTTCATATCATCTTTCAATTCTATTTTTCCACAAACTTTTTGAAGTCCCCTCTTACATTTTATATCACTTACTATTCTTATTTATAGGTAGCACACTTTGGGCTGGATGTGAGTCCCTGGAGGGCAGGAACTATGTTTTAATCATCTGTGTGTCCTTGGGTCCTGCACATTGCCCAGCACATGCATAATAGGCCCTCTGTAAATGCAAATTAAATTGACCTACTGTTCAGCTCTGGGCTTGAACTCGGCTGGCCGTGGTATGAGCATGGCGAGCATGAACTGTCGTCTTTTGCAGGATGGCTTGGTGAAGACAAACATGGAGAAGCTGACCTTCTACGCCCTCTCAGCTCCAGAAAAGCTGGATCGGATTGGTGCCTACCTCTCTGAAAGGCTCATCCGTGATGTGGGTCGTCATCGATATGGGTAAGTAGAATGGGAAGGAGAGAGAGAGATTTCTAGAAACTATACTGTATTGTTAGGGCAAAACATAGGGTCCATTTAAGAAAATGACAGTAGACTGGATTGTCGAACAGACTGAGAAATGGGGACTGGGATTGAGGGGTGGGTTCCACGTGATCCTCAAAGGCAGAGTAAAATTTGATGCTACTGTGAAGATTTGGGAAGAGGGGATGTTGGCTTCCTACGAGCACCCCTTTTAGCATCTGTGTACCCCTCATGTCTCTGTCAGAAGCCCTCCCACACAGAGTCTGAGGCCTTGAAAAATTAACCTACCCCAGAATGTGTTATTCTCATCAAACCTATTCTGTTCCATTCATCTTACTGTCTTGCAAAGTAAGGAGGAGCCATCTACATTCTAGTGAGAAGGCAAGGTTGGGGCAACTTGTCCACTAAAAACACACTTGAGTGAAACATTTGTCAATCTGAGAGGGAAGGACTTTATATGTTTAGAAGAGAGAAGAAATCTTTAAAAAAATCACCTATCAATACATTAACTGTTTAAAATTTAAATATTTTGATGTCAAAAACCAATCAAAATTTATTTATTTATTTATTCTTTTGTCCTTTTTTGAGACCGGCCTCACCGTGCTCAGCCAGTGAGCGTACCGGCCATCCCTATATAGGATCCGAACCCGCGGCAGGAGCGCCGCTGCACTCCCAGCACCGCACTCTCCCGAGTGCACCACGGGCTCAGCCCAGAAACCAATCAAAATTTAAAAGGCAGACAACAAAAAGAAGTATTTAAAAAAAATAAGACAAAGGATTCAATAGCTCATATATTAGTAGCTAATAACACATGGTGGGTGTGGATTGGGGAAATTGGGACCCTAAAAGATTTGAGGCAATTTACAGGAAGAGATAAAACTTGTAACAAACATGGGATAATATTCAACAAACTTGTAATCAAAGGTGTGGATTGAAATACTACAATACCATCTTATCACATTAACACAAAAGTAAATATAATTTCCGGTATTAATCAAGAGATGGTAAAATGGGAGAAATTTTCACTCTAGGAGTGCAAATTGAAACTTCGTAGAAGGTAATTTTGAAATATGTGTCAAGAGCTTCAAAAACACCTGCGCCCCTTGACCTATTCATTCCATTTCCATTTGTCTATCCCAAGGAATTAATCTTAAATACAATCTACCTTTACACACAGAGATGTTCATTGTGGTATTTTTTACAATACTGAAAAAGTGGAAATAACTTGAATGTGTAGTAAGAGAATAATAGTTCTGTAAATTATGATGTACAAAGGTGCTTCAAAAAGTTCATGGAAAGATTCATATTACCTTTGAATTCTATTTTTATGTGAACTTTTTGAAGTACCTTTGTATACCACTTGATGAAATGATATCTAGTCAATAAAAGTAATGTTTATAAAGATGCTTTCCATATAGTATGGAAAATGCCTAAAGTAAATGAAAGACAGAATGCATAATGATGTATTCAGTATTTACAGTCAACTTAAAAGATAAACAACAGTAAAAAATCTCAATGGCTAGAAAATATAGTAAAGACAAATATACAGTTTAAGAGTATTCATTTTGTGAGCAGTGTGATTTTTTTTTTTTTCATTTCGTTTTGTTTTGACATTTATTCACCTTCTCTGTGTGTTTCTTACATATTCTCTGTTGAATATGTTACTTCCACAGTGGATAGAACCGGGCACACTGTGTTTGCTATGCTGCCATCACGCCACAATTCAGAGAGGCTCAGGGTTGAGAGGACTCTAAGACATCCCTGGTGGCATTGCTAATGGCGCTGACGGTTGGGGAGCTTTAGGGCAGCTGTTCCTGAGTCCTCTTGGTTCCATTTTCCACAGTCTTTTATATCCGTCTCCTTATTTCCTCTGCTCCTACTTTTCACCTGGTTCAGACTCCTATTCTCTTTTAGTTCAGATCATGGAGGTAACCTTGAGAATTGTCTCCCTGCTTCCCATCTTTCCTGTTCTAGTCCTTCCAGGTTAATACTGCTGGATATGACCTTCAGCATATAGACCTGAAGCTATAATTGCCTGGTTCCTTTAGAATAAAGCCCATGCTCCTTAGCTTGACTGCTGGGATCTTCCACAACTTGTCCCTACTCCAGCCAAGGCCATCGCAGCCTCCATGCCTACTGCGGACCCACTCCAGATGGACTGGCTGATGATCCCCCTGGCTCTCTGGGCCTTTGTGGTGCCCTCTCACCTTGACCCCCCATGAGCTTGCCCCCCACTGGCCATCAGCCCCCTACCCTCTAAGGTTCCTTCTTCCTGGTGGGGAAGATGGAGCAGGCCTTGAACTAGAGCAAGAAGATTTGTATGGCGCTGGCAGGGTGCAGAGGTCCAGAAAGCCCAGGACCCACCAGCAAATCTTCGGTCAAGTTACTGCTGGTGTAAAAGCAGGACCCAAACCAATACGTTTTTATGACAATAAAATTAGGTTCATGCTCAGTAAAAAGGGCATGAATATGCTGTGCATGCTGATTATATAAAGGGCCTTGACATATTGTGAAGTACACACAAACAAGTAAAAGTGACTTTATGCTAGGCCGAACCTAAAACTAATATGCTAGCTATAACATTAAGCATTTTATACTAATTTTGCCTGCCCTCTCTGCAGTAATGGTTCTCTCAATAAATATGTCTTGTAGCCAGCAGAGCCACTTAGAGTCATTCCGCTGCCCTTAGTACTGCAATTCAAAATTGGTATCATTCTGTTAAAAATAGCCATTGCAGCATCTAAACATTTAAAGCCTGAAGGCCTCACTGAGGGCTTACATCATAAACATTTGGGGAGGAGCAGTCTATTAGATCTGACCTCTCATTCTCTCTCCTCACCCTCCCTGTCTTTCCTTACCCAAAGCCACCTGCATCATCAGTCTTCCTCATCACTGATGGCAGCGTTGGAAGAGCAAAGTATTCACATGCAGACAGTGTGCAGGGCTGTGCTCCCTGCCATGGTGCAGGTGTCTGTGTCTATGGTGTGACCATAGGGACAGGAACCCTGGCTGTTAGGCCCAGTGATTCAACCACCCTCTTTCTGCCCCTCTGCCTCCCTGCATGGTCACCCAGTCCAGTTGTGTGTGGACTCTGGGTCACAGGCATTTACCATGGGGGAGGGGTGGCCAAATGTGGGCAGAGAGAGGATAAGATGTGGATCTCAAGGTATCGCTCCTTGGCATGGAATATGACCTGGCAGTGAATATGCAGGGCAGCAAAAAGTGAGCATCCCTCATGATCTCCTCCTTCCTCTTTGTGTGTTTCCTCTCCAGTTCTGCACAACTGCTAGGACACCCTTAGAAATGGGAGAGCAGGGGAGGTAAGGGGGCGCTGGCTGAGATGGGCTCAGCCGACAATGCCCACTGAACGTTAACAGCGTGCAGAATGCCATGATAGACACTGTCAGCATCCCCAGTGCTGGATCTCCTACCCAGCCCAGGACGGAGCCCTGGAGGATGGAGACGCCCATGCCAAAGACGGTAGAGGACACTGGCCCCGGAGCTGCCTCAGGGGGGCCCCTAAGAGATACACATCCCCCAGAAGGACCCTGAACCTGGTTGGAGGATGGGCTGACCCTTCAGAGAGAGATATTACAAACTCCTCGGATGAGGAGGTCCTCCTTAGCCGAGGTCAACCTGCTTCTGGGCTTCTAAAACCCAGAAGGTTCTTTCCAGGAATGGGCTGACCAAATATATTCAAACTGCCCAGAATAAGAGGTTCTTTGTCAAGGCCACTGCTCTTTAAGTGATTCTTGGGCAATGACTGGCCCTACTAGTATGCCCCCCTCTTCCTGCCTGCTGATTTTAACCCCTGATCCTGGATCTGCCTTTCCTCTCCAACTGTCTGATCCCAGACTGTGCATCCTGCTCCTCCTTTCCTGGAGGCTCAGCACCTCTGCTGGTTCCTAGGGGCACTTCTGACTGAGCATGAGATGTTCAAGCAGAAGCAGCCTCCTATCCTGGGACTCAATACAGGCACCAAGCCCTCTGTGTATTTTGCTCAGCTGTTACACCTCACCTCTGTCTTGGTTGCTGACCTTCATTCAGTTCCTCTTGTTATGATCTGCCAGGTGTCCTCTCCTGGCCTCCGTTGCTGCCCGTGAGCCCCAGTCCATCTCGGATCCCCTGGGTCTGCCCTCCTCATCTGCTGGGAAGCCCTTGGAGTGCATCTGGGACCCTTGGTTGTCAGCTGCTGCTGGGTCTGTCATTTGCTCTTGCCTTCACCTGTGGGCCAGCTCCTTCCTCCCCCATCCTGCTCCAAGTACCCAAGTTAGGCCAGGTCAGATTCCCAGACCTGTTACTACTTTGGAGCCCTTCCAGGAGACCAACCCCAGATCAGATCTCTGATGATAGTAACCTTCTGACCTGAACCCTGTCGAGTGGACATCACCCTGAGAATCCCATGCTCTATTCCTTTCGAGAGTATAGGCCTAAAAAGACGTACTTGGGGAGGTTATGATAAAACAGGACAAACATGAAGAGCTTTGGACTAGGGGCTTTCAAGGACCCATTGACTTCTAATTTTCTAGGATACTTTGGAAAGTCACGGTTCATGATTACAATCATTCCATCCTTAGTATTGGGATCAGATGGGGAACAAAGGATGGGGCCTTATACTTTTTCTACTTCTCAACTTTTCAGTTTTACTTCTACTATAATTTTCACTTTCCACCAACATTTCTACTCCTGGTCAGTAGCTTTTTTTTGTTTGTTTTTTTGTTTTTTTCCCTAGCAAAAGATGGTTTTTCCTTATCAGGATTTTCTGGAATTTTTTGCAGGAAGAGGAATAAACAGTATAGTTTCTTCTCTTGCCTAACCCCACCCCACCCCTTCCTTTACCTCATTTTAATTGTAAAATGATGGGGAAATGCCAGCTGATCCCTTCATACAGTAGCATGATTCCTAAGAAAATTCCACTCTGCCTACCCTCATGTCCTATCCGCCATGGGTGGCTGCCTGAATGTGTCCAGGTTTCTCTTCAGGGAAAGCCTGTCCACTTCTCCAACCCTGCAGGATTCAGCCTGCTTCACTAGCCTGTAAAGTAGACATGAAACATGCTGGTTTATGCAAGGCATGGATGTTTCCTGGACTGTGGTTGTGACAGCCTCCAAGTGGTAGGGCTGTAGAGAGCCGGGAGTAGCTGGGAGGAAGGGAGCCCGGGGCTCCCATTCACCAAAGAAGCTCAAGACCCAGTGCTGCTTTCATACCTAAAAGATACTGTAGAGAATAGCATGGCATGATCCATTTATGAATGCACCTGGAGATGACTATTTAATAATATTTAATATTATTTTTATTTTATTTAATACTATTAAATAATTAATAATTAACTTGGCTCATGTAGATAAAAGAAATAAACATTTATTAAAAGGAAAATTTCAGAATATACAAGCTGTTCTTTTTTTGCTATTTTTTTATGGTTGCTTACCATAGATGTTACCTCAAGGGTACCTAAAAAAGGGTATTCGATGTCTTAAAAAAAATTTGGAAGACATCATGACTGCTGTTACTTTATATGTTTGGATTTGCAAAGCTGGCTCATGTCTGAGGTAGTTGGACCGTACAATATCTGAAATTGGGCAGTTGCCCCAAGAAGTATTATGGAGCCTGTGTTGTGGCCTTGGGATAGCTCCAAAAATTGTCATTTAGTCATGCTTCTTGTGCTTTCTTTTTATTTACCCAAACTTTGTTTAAAAAAAAAAAAGATGAAGACTAATCAAGAATTTTTTTTATATCTGTCTAACATTCAAAGATAGATATAATTTGAATCAAGACATAAAGAACAAATCTTTTTGTGAACCTGACTTTAGGGATTCAGGCAACTTTAATATTTTAAAAGCCCATGGTGACAGCTTTCCTGCAATCTTGTAAGAGAGGCTTTTTGCTATGTGCTTTTGACTTAACATTAACCTGATTCCTTGGCCACCCCAGGTAAGTTTTGGAGTTCTCTGCTTACTTTACCTCCCATGTATTTTCTTTGTCTCAGGGAGTACTTTTTTGTTCCCCATAGTATGACTTGACAACAAAAGGATCACCACCCTATGATGGATACATAGGCCCAAACGCTGAGTCTGTGAAGTCTTGCAATGATCTCACCTCTAGCAGAACACAAAACATTTCCAATCTTACTTCTCTTTCCTATGAGGTCAGTCACTTGACTTGCTTGGGATCACTCAGGATTCAGCTCTATTTGCACCATCAGGTTTCTAAAGCGCTCTTTAATTTGATTATTAGGTGCCCATGCTATTTAGGGTACAAAAAGATTCAAAAAGACGGTGGCTCTGGCAGTATAGAAGTGTTTTTTTCTCATGCCTGAAAACAGTCTTGAGTGGGCCAGTGGCTCTGCTCCATGAGGTCATTCAGGGATCTTCAGCTCATGCCTTTCATCTCTAGGTCTGCAATTGTTGCTGCTACTTCCCAGGGGCAGGAAGAAAAAAAGAGAGGACATGAGGGCAGTCCCGTCTCACAGGCAAGAGGTGCTGATGTTGTTCACATCACTTCCCCTTATTTTAATGGCAACATTTTAGTCATGTGGCCTCTCCTAGCAGCAAGAGAGACTGGGAAATGTCGTCCCTAGTGAGCAGCCACATGCACAGCTAAAAGTTCCAAATTACTAGGGAAAGGGGGACAGATTTTAGGGGAGACACCTGGAATTCTGCCCTAGAAACCTAAGTCCTTAAAGAAAATTGCAAAGATTTTAACCGAAATAATTTCTGACAGATTTACAGCAGCTTATTCATTACAAGTTTTTTTAAAAAACATTTTTTCTAGGAATGGCTACCCTGTTTTCTTTAGAATGCAAATGCTTTGGAAGTGGGGGATGTATCTTTCATGTTGTATACCTTAGCCAAACAGACGTGAGTTATGTCACTATCACGGAACAAATGTTGAGTTTGACTTAGAGATGCATGTCTACTTCTCAGTAGGAATTTGATTCTTGGTATTTTTCTTGGGATTTAAGAGAAGCATCAAGGAAGACAACAACTGGGATAATTTGCGGTTGTCCTGTGAAGGCTGGTTTGGGAGGGATTGGACATAGCACAGAGAAGAAAAGAGCAGGAATAATGAAAGAGATTGTCATTTTTAAGTGGTTGAAGGGCCGGCAGGCAGGAGGAGGTGTGGTTTTCTTTTTTGCTGCTCCTGAGAGTAGAATTGCGAATACAGGATAGAAGTTATTAGGGCTTAGCTTGAAAAATAATGAAGTTTTTATTTACTTGTCAAAAAGCAAACAGAGGCTGACTTAACTAGTAAGCTATTCACCATTGGATGTTGTATATCCCTAGTTTCTGAAGGTGTTCATTCAGATTTTAGACTTGAGAGGAATTGTTTAAATAGTTTAGGGATCTAGAGTTCACATGGAGCACATTCTTCATAAGGAGAAAAAAAATTTATTAGGCTTCTGTCCTGTCCATCTTGTTCCCTAGGTGGGTTATATGTCTCGCAAACGTAGTAATTCTGTCAATCGTATTGTTTGCACAGTACTTCATCGTAGAACTTCTGAGGTTTTCAAATACAAAACTTGCAAATTTTACATTCCTTAATTCTTGCAGTTAGCTGGTCCTCAGGTCCATCTCAGATTCTTCATAAACTTCTGGACTTCCTCCCCACTAGAACCATCTTTCCCCTTCTTTGGAAACCTCATGGGACATCATGCATGATGTCTTTATAGGGTTTTTTCCCCTTTAGAGGAGATACGTGTGTATTTCTCTCATCCACCAGCCTCTTGGCTTCTATGTTGAAGGACTGCCCTCTCGGTGCTGACACCCCCCACACTAACTAGGACAGAGCCTTTCTTTCTTCAGGGTGTGCCTCTTGACTTGGATCAAGTAATTCTCCTGTCTCAAAGGGTTTTGGTTCAGAATTTGCTCTTCCGGCAGTCAATCCTCTCTGTATTTACTCATGAAATGGTATCTCTTCTGTCCTCCTGTTCAGTGAAATGAGGGCTGGAGAAGGCCCCCTTCCAGTGGTAATTCATCCTGATTCTCAGGTTGGGGCTGGAGTGGGCACTTGTGGGAACTGCCACCCAGACAGTGGCAGTGTGTGGAGGAGTCATCACTCGGATGCTGCCTGGGGGGTCACCACGCTGACACCGTGCTTGCCCCAGCCAGGCAGTGGGGTGAGAGGGGCACAAGGTCTGTGACACAGGGTGCTGCTTTCCCCAGGTACGTGTGCATTGCCATGGAGGCCCTGGACCAGCTGCTCATGGCCTGCCACTGCCAGAGCATCAACCTCTTCGTGGAGAGCTTCCTCAAGATGGTGGCCAAGCTGCTGGAGTCGGAGAAGCCCAACCTACAGATCCTCGGCACCAACTCGGTAAGGAGCAGCCCAGGGGGCTCGGGGTCTCCCAGCCAGTATCTGGGGGGACTGGGAGTGGGGCACCTCTAGGTTTCTATGTGGTTTCTGACCCTGAGGACAACACACTGCTTGTCTTAGTGTCCCCCTTTGTGTGAACAAAGGGGTGTCTAGTTTTTTCATTAAAATAATAAACATGTCAATAAACATATAATTTGTATATTATAATTTCTATAAATATATAATAAAATGCTTTTTTAAAAATAAAATTCGTTATCCAATCATCTGTGGATGGACATTTAGTTGGTTCCATATCTTGGCTATTGTGAGTAGAGCTGCAGTGAACATGGGAGGGCAGGTGTCCCTTCGGCATGATGATTTCCATTCCTTTGGGTATATACCCTGCAGTGGGATTGCTGGATTGGGTGGTAGTTCTATGTGTAGTTGTTTGAGAAGCCTCTGTACTGTTTTCCATAATGCCTGTACTAATTTACAGTCCTAGCAACAGTGTAGAAGGGTTGGTTCTTTCTCTACATCCTCAGCAGCATTTGTTATTTTCTGTCTTTTTGATAATAGTCAATCTAACTGGGGAGAGATGATATCTTAATGTGATTTTGGTTTGCATTTCCCTGATGATTAGTGATGTTGAGCATTTTTACATGTACCTGTTGGCCATTTGTATGTCTTCATTTGAGAAATGTCTATTCAATTCCTTTGCCCATTTTTTGATTGGATTTTTTTGTTGTTGTTATTGAGTTGTTTGAGTTTCTTGTATTTTCTGGATATTAGTCCCTTGTCGGATGTATAGTTTACAAATATTTTCTCCCGTTCTGCAGATTGTCTCTTTGCTCTGTTGATTCCTTTGCTGTGCCGAAGCTTTTTAGTTTGATAAAATCTCATTCGTTTATTTTTGCTTTCGTTGCCTGTACTTTCAAGATCTTATTCATAAAATCTTTGCCTAGTCCTACCTCCTGGAGCATTTCCCCTGTGTTTTCTTCTAAAAGTCTTATAGTTTGTAAATATTATATATTAAGTATTATATAATTTACGTATTATAATTTAGATAAATATATAATAAAATCCTTTTTAAAAAATAAAATTCACCATTTTAAAACATACAATTCAGTGCTTTCAGTATATTCCCAAGGTTGTGCAACCATCAACACTATCTAATGTATTTATCTTCAGACTGATGATCTTCAAACCCTTTTTACTAATAGATTTTTCCCTTAATAATTTTAAGTGGGCCCTCAATAGATACAAGCATAGATTAAAACAGAGGCGTTCCTTTGAGGGAGAGGGTTCCTGGGGCTCTCACAACTCAGCACTCCTTGGGGCACACTTGGAAAGCTGGTCCAGGTTATGCCTCTTCCAAAGATAGAGTAAACTGATGTCCACAGGGCAGGATACCAGATCAGAGGAAAGACCATGGGAAGCAGGAAACAGGGCCGCAGGCTTAGTTCTGCCCTCTCCTAGCTGTGTACCCTCAGCAGGTTATCTGTTATGGACCTCAGTCTTTTCATTGATACCACAAGCAGGTTGAACTTGGTCCCTGTAAGTCCTCCAAGCTCTCTAATGCTGCTCTTAGTACGAGCGGCTGCTGTCATGAGAGGTTATGATTTTGTGTGAGAAGAGCTATTAGACATGTCAAGAACTCCCAGGTTCATGTGTGTGTCTGTACACACTCGCGTGTACTCGTTGCTCTCTTTGTTTTCTTGCACTTCTCCTATTCCCTCCTCTCAGGGTGTACTTTATTTATTTATTTTTTTTTATTTTGTCAATATACACTGTATATGATTATTATGGCCCGT
>NW_007732661.1:0-3851 GCF_000696425.1 Galeopterus variegatus
GGGCGGTGCAGGCAGCAGTCAGGTGACTCACTAGCAAATAAATCTTAAAAAATTATTTTTATTTTTATTTATTTTTTATATTTTTTAGAAGATAACCGGTAAGGGGACTTTAACCCTTGACTTGGTGTTGTCAGCACCACACTCACCCAGTGAGCAAACCGGCCATCCCTATATGGGATCCGAACCTGTGGCCTTGGTGTTATCAGCACCGCACTCTCCTGAGTGATCCATGGGCTGGCCCCTAAAAATTTATTTTTAAAAAGTAGTATTTGCTTGTGTAAAAAATATCCAAATAGTACACAATTGTACAAGAAGGAAAGTAAAAATTTCCCAACTTTATCTACCCTTTATTTTCATTTCCTAGAAGTAACCTTTGTTTCCAGTATCTTGGGTAACCTCCTAGAAGTTTCCTGTACCCGTATAAGCATGCATGTATGTGTCTATATCATTTCAAATGAAAGGAGATAATACTTCTACTGTTCTGTGGCTTACTATTTCCACCTAGTAATACCGTGGCATCCTTCCATGTCTGCATGCATGGATGTGCCTCATCTTTTGTTTTTTTGAGGGGGGGGCGGGGGGTTGGTGGCTGGCCTGTATGGTTCATTCTTTCTAGTGGCTTCACAGTATTCTTTTGCATGGTGATACTATCTACTAGTACCCTATCAAGGACTGTACAGGTGGCTTTCAGTTTTTGTTTTGCTGTGTTTTATTATTGTTTTGCTACCAGAAGCAATGCCATAATAAACAGCCTATGCGAGGTGTATATCTTGATATATTTGGATGAATTAATCTGAAAAATGGAACTTTGTTTATTGTGAGCATAAATACTCAAAGACACTATAAGGAATCTCATAAATACAGATATACTCTTACACTATATACTGGTATATCTGATATGCAAGGTACTTCAAAAAGTTCATGGAAAAATAGAATTGAAAGTTAATGCAAATCTTTCCATGAACTATTTGAAGTACACTTGTATACTGATATATACTTTTTTTGAAGTAAAATATATACAGAACCGTATATAGATAGACAGATGTTCCCAAAGCAAGCTCACCTATGTAACCAGCACATGGATCAAGAAGCAGAACATTACCAAAACCCTAGCAGCCCTCTCAAGTCCTTTTCCAGTTACTATCCCTCCCCCTTGAAGCCTGACCACTCTCCTGGCTTTTGCTTCCATGAATCAGTTTCAGCTGTTTTTGAATTTTTTATCAATGGAATGACAGAGCAATGCACCCTTTCACGCCAGGCTTCTTTCACTCAGCATTCCATTTGCGGGACTTGTCCGTACAGTTGTAGTTCATTTATGTTCATTGCTCTTCAATATTCCATGGTGTGAATATTCCACAATATATCCATCAACTCTTTTTTTTTTTTTTTTTTTTTTTCCTTTTTGAGACCGGCTGCACCCTGCTCAGCCAGTGAGCGCTGTGAGCGCACCGGTCATCCCTATATAGGATCCGAACCCGTGGCGGGAGCGCCGCTGGGCTCCGAGCGCCGCACTCTCCCGAGTGCGCCACGGGCTCGGCCCATATCCATCTACTCTTGATGGATCTTTGGATTATTTCCAGTTTGGAGCTATTATGAAAATTGCTTTATGAACATACCAGTATGTCTTTGTTGAACATATGTAGGCATTTCTGTTGGGTATATACTGAGGGGTGGAATTACTGGTCATGGGGAATACGCACACGTTCAACTTTAGCGGATACTACCAGTCTTCCAATGGTTGTACCAATTTGCACACTACTGTGGACCGCAAGTTTGTGTTCCCCCAAAATTCTTATGTTGAAACACCACCTCCAATGTGATGGTATTTGGAGTTGGGGCCTTAGGGAAATGATGAGGTCACGAGAGTGGAGTCCTTAGGATGGAATTAGTGTCCTTTAAGACGAGACACAAGAGAGCTTGCTTTCCTTCTCTCTGCTCTCCACCATGTGAGGATACAGTGAGAAGACGGCCATCTGCAAACCAGGAAGAGAGCCCTCACCAGATACTGGATCTGCCGGCACCTTGATTAGGCTGGATTACCCAGCTCTAGAACTCTGAGAAATAAATGTTTGTTGTTTAAGCCACCCAGTCTATGGTAACTTTTTATAGCAGCTCGAACTGACCAGGACATGTTCCCACTAGCGGAGGACAAGGTTTGCATTTACTCCACATTCTTGTCAACACTTTGATTTTTTCCCATGTTTTTCATTTAAGCCATTTTATGTTGGCTCTTAAAATGATAATGTGCAGGGAAATTTCTTAGGGAATTATTCTTTTTTAAAAATTTTATGGTAGTTCCATTTTATTATTTTTTTAATTTTAAAATTTATTTGTACATATTTGTGGGATATAGTGTGTTGTTTCAGTACATGCATATACTACACAATGATTCACTTAGGGTGGATAGCATAGTTTTGTTTGTTTTGTTTTGTTTTGAGAATTATTCTTGATTGAATTGCAGGTCCTAGAAAGCTAGCTGGGGGCTAAAGGGGTGGGACTGAAAGAAATCTGAGCTTGATTGGGTCTGCGGGATGCAGGTGAGCTCTGGGCCTACTCCTCCACCCCAAGATAGGATGGTTGAGGTGAGAGCATCTTTGTGAAAACAGTCCACCCAGCTGGCCAGTTAGCTCATTTGGTCAGAGTGTAGTGCTGAAATACAGTTCACCTGGCCCTGGGGTTTCTGCCGCTGTGTCTATACTAATGTCCCCATGAGATCACTCAAGTGGGAGGAAAGCCTTCTCTAAGGGAAAGTAGAGAATCGAGCCCTGGATTCTTTAGTGGCCCCAGGTGGGAAATCGTTTCCTTCCAGTCCATAAAGCAGCCGTCTGTTCTGCTGTGTTTTACTACCAGCGTTCCTCTGCGGGCTGAGAGAGGCAAGCCCAGGTGGATGTGCTGTGGGGGAATTTATGCACCAGAATCCAAGAGAAATCCTCAGGATGGCTTTACCTTTCCCCTAGCATGGCAGCCAGGTGCAGCCCCCCCCAAGTCCAGCTAGTCTAAGGGGGACATTAAGTCTGTAGTTAGGGGACAGGCCAGCATCTCAGAAGAGGGGGCTAGACTGGAAACATATTGTCACCAGGGATAGTCCTCAAAACCTCGAGGCTGACATCCCTTAGGAAGAGGGCAGAGAAAGAGCAGAGGGCCCGGGCCTGAGCCTGAGGGACGTGGGCATCAGAGGTTGGGGAGGGACTTTCACAGAGCCCTGCATTCAGGAGCAGAGAGAAGGCTGGGGAGCCAGGAAGCAGCCGCGAGGAGCACAGCCAGAGGACCTCTGGTGTTACTTTCATTGTGTGAGGAGTCTGTGTTGGGGATATGTTTCTCTGATGGGGAATTTTAATTCTGTTGCTTCTCTTTAACTACTGAAGAGTACCAACCACTCACTAGTGTGTGAGACAAGTAAAGAGAACTCTGTTCCTAGGGAAGAAACACTAATGTGGAAAACCTAACCCCTCTTCTTACACCTGTGATACAAGATTGGTTCTGAAAGGCATTTGAAACCCTATATTGTAGGTTCTATTTGTTCCCAAGTTCAAAGTAACCCCAACCAATCAACTGCTGTCACCATCTATTGGTGGAGGACTGAGCTGATGACCCTTCTCTCTGGCTCTCAATTTCCTCCATTGACAATTGGTCACTTCTGTTCCTACACATACTGCCACTTGGTGGAAAAATTGTTCTAAGTTTTTTTGTTTTTGTTTTTTAAAAGATGACTGGTAAGGGGATCTTAACCCTTGACTTGGTGTTGTCAGCACCACGCTCTTCCAAGTGAGCCACAGGCCAGTCCTAAGTATTTTTTTTTCCCCTTTTTGTCTTTTTTCGTGTCTGGCAACGGATCGCAACCCTCAGTGTCA
>NW_007732661.1:4539-9277 GCF_000696425.1 Galeopterus variegatus
TTTTTTTTTTGGCCCGTAAGTTTTTTTTTTTTTTTTTAACAAACTTTTTGTTAGAATAGTCTTAGATTTACAAAAAGAGATCTAATAATATTAGATTTAAAAACTATGAAATAGTTTTAGATTTCTTTTTTTTTTTTCCTTTTTGTCTTTTTTCGTGACCAGTAACAGGATCGCAACCCTCGGTGTCGCGCCCGCACCGTGCTCAACCAGTGAGCGAACCGGTCTCTATATGGGATCTGAACCCTTGGCGGGAGTGCCGCCGCGCTCCCAAGCGCCACACTCTACCAAGTGCACCACCGGGCCGGCCCCAGATTTCTTTACAAAATTTTTTAATAGTTTTAGATTTGTATATATAGTACAGAGAGTTCCCGTATGTCCTCTTTCTGGTTTTCTCTATTGTTAGCATCTTATATTAGTATTACATTTATTACAACAAATGGATCACTATTGATACATTAACTAAACTTCATTCTTTTATCAGATTTTATTATTTTTCTCCTGAATGTTCTTTTTACTTTCCAGGGCCCCATCCAGGACACCACATTAAATTTAGTCCTCATAACTCTTTAAGCTCCTCAGGGTTATGACAGTTTCTCAGACTGTCCTTATTTTTGATGACCTTGACAGTTTTGAGAAGAACCGGTCAGGCATTTTTGTAGAATGTCACCTAATTTGGGTTTGCCTGATGTTTTTCATTATGGGTTTGGGGGTAGAAGCCTGCAGAGCTTCTCATCATATCAAGGATATATATAGTGTTTTGGGTTGAATGTTTGTGTCCCCCCAAAAATCATGTTGAAATCTAAATCCCCAATGTGATGGTATTTGGAGGTGGGGCCTGTGAGAGGTGATGAGGCCATGAGGGTGGAGCCTCATGAATGGGATTAGTGCCCTTACAAACTGAGACAGAAGAGAGCTGGTTCCCTCTGTCTGCTCTCCACCCTGTGAGGGTGCAACAGGAAGTCATCAGCCTGCAGCCCAGAAGAGGGCCCTGACGAGAACCCAACCATGCTGCCATTCTGATCTCCAACTTCCAGCCTCCAGAACTGAGAAACAAATGTTTGTTGCTTAAGCCCCGCAGTCTACAGTAATTTGTTACAGCAGCCTGAATTCACTATGAACATGACTTATCACTGAAGATGTTAACCTTGATCACTCAGGTTTCTCTATGGTAAATTTACTTCCCCTTCCATTTATACTCTGTTCTTGGGTAGGAAGCAAGTCACTAAGCTTGGTCCACACTTAAAGGGTAGGGAGTTGAGGATATTCATGTCTTCTTCCTGCAAGGGGTTTTTTCATTGAGGTCTTGATCCAGCAAAACTACAAAAACAGGTCACTTAATCTCAACAAGGTGGCTCAATAACTTCCTGTTTCTACTTGGCTTTTGGGGAAATTTTCAATCAGTTTTCCCTGCTGGATCCAGACTACTGGGAATTCTGGGGACCAACAACTCACACAGTGCTATATGGAGTGAAAGGATGAGCTGTTTCATCTATAGTGTAAACAAATATTTATTATGCATCTTCTATGTGCCAGGCACTGTTCCAGAGGCTTACATAGCTCTGAAAAAATTCTTACTCCCATGGAGTCTACTTTATCCTGCTACTCAAGGTGTGATCCCAGGACCAGCAGCATTGGCATCACCTGGGAGATGGTTAGAAACACACCTATACCTACTGCATCAGAATCTGCATTTTAATAAGATACTCAGGGCATTCATAGGCACAATGACATTTGAGAAGCACTGGGCTAGGAGGTATTTCATAAGCAAATAATGAACATTAAATAACTGTTATAGTCTTAAATGGATAAGACAAAGGAAGCTTGTAAGTACATGTTGATCCTGGTGTATGACAGAATACTCTAAAAAAGCATCAGTAGGGCTGATGAGAAAGTGAGATTTTGTGTCCTGGTGTAGTCTGTATCTGGTTAGCCTGCGACCAGTTGGGAAGCTCAGCCTCAATTCTGTTTCTCTGTCCTCTCAGCTCCTTGAGCACAGTCTAATGTCCTTTAATGAACTCCCTTTCTGCTTATACTAACCAGAGTGGATTCTGAAGTTTGCAGTTAGGAAGCCTGAGCAATGCAGGGTTTGTAACACCAACAAGAGCAGAGCTGAGGATAAGTCAGCTGGGGACAGGAGGTGGGGACCCAGACTCTGAGCAGGCCACAGTGAACAGGTCTCATGTCACTGGCCTCCCACTGAACATCTGAAGCCAGCAGCATGTCTGGGTCTGAAAAAGCTGGAAAACAGAAGATCCCTCGTGAAGTGAGAGGTAGCACTGCCCACAAGACCACCCCCACTTCTGACACCAATGGCAAATTCAGGGGTCTCTAAGACCACCCTTAAGTTCAATCATTCACTAGAAGGACTCACTGAAAGCTGTTATACTCATGGTTTCAGTTCATTACAGCAAAAGGATACAGATTAAAATCAGCCAAGGGAAGAGGCACATAGGGCAGAGTCCAGGAAATTTCCAGATGCAGAGCTTCCAGTGGCTTACTCTCCATGCAGACATGGACAGCATTACTTTTCCAGCATTAATTTGTGACAATATGCATGGGGTATTGCCACCCGGGAAGCTCAGCCAAACCTTGGTGTGAAGTCATTACTGGGGTGTGATTATGTCAGCCTGGTTGGCTGCCCATGTGGCTTGGCCTCAGCCTTCAGTGCCTTCAGAGGTTAAGCTGATGCCACGTGCCCAAAAGCCCCCACCATAGATCACATTGTTGGTTTATCTGGCATGGTCCAATGACCCCAAGTAAACAAAGACACTCTTTATCAGGGAGGCCATTCCAAGGGCTTAGAGATTACTTTCCAGGGGCCAAGGACAAGGCCAGATCTGTCTTTGAGCAAGGTTAAAATTTTTACTACACACCCTCCAATCCACTGCCACGATGCCATGTGAGCCCCTTCCCTATATACTCAGGCAAAGGGGAGATAAATAGAGCCTCTTTTCTAGAGACTTCAGGAGCAGGGGAGAGTGTGGAAAGAGGAGAGACAGTGAGCAAATAAATACCCAGTTGCTAAACTAACCGGAAAGTCCCTTTAAGTTGATGGATTTGATTTCTGGTCATTTATTCTGTGATGTACCTGCACATGTATGAAATGGTGTAGGGATAAGCCTATCCATTGAACCATTGAACCAATGCTTATAAAAGCAGAAGTCTGGAAACAAAGTAAGGACCCCTCAGTAGGGATTGGTTAAGTAAATTGTGATGCATTCTTGCCAGGAGGTCCTATGCATCTTTAAATAAGGTTGAAGTTCTTTTGTACATACACAGATGTGGAATACCATGTAGCTATTTCTCTCTCTCTCTCTCTCTCTCTCTCTCTCTCTCTCTCTCTCTCTAACTTGCCCCATTCCCCCTACCCCCAGGTATTTATGACTCTTCTATATAACTGTTTTAAATTTAAAAAACCAGTGCACGAGATCTCCATGCACTAATATGAAACTATCTTTTGGACCTTTTCAGTGAAAAAAGCAAGGTGCATTGGCTGTTCTAGCCCGTCTGACTTCCTAATCTCTGCAGCCCGTGGTCCCCCTGGTACTGTTTTGGTTTGCTTTAGTTTTCTTCTCCTGCTCTTCCCATGCATGCGGACTTCTGGATTCCACTGTTTGCCTAACCCCTGGATCTTATACCTAGCAGCTTTCCTCTTTCCACCTACTCAGACCTGTGGCTGACCCTGACCATGTTACCCACGTTGCCGGGACTTCTGCTGAGGCTTTCACTTTATAGCACGATACTGACTGTCCTGGCGTGCTGCTGTCTTTTCTCCTAAGCTGCATCTTGGGCTCCTTAGAAAGAAGAAAGGCATATTTTGAGACCGAGTAGGTTCTGAGCTCTTACCATAGAGTCTCATCAGAAATATCATGAATTCCATTTTTCTAGGCTGTTCCTGCTGCTCAGGCCATTTACACAGAATCGTGATTTTGATGATGGAAGGAGATTCAACTGGCTGTAGAAGCCTCCCTGCCTTCTCCTACAGTAACTTTCTTATCTAAGCCTTGGCTCAGGCTGGGGATAGGGAAAGTAGGATGGTCAGGAGATGAAAGGATTCTGTTGAAGATGATAGATTGCACTTAGGTATGGAGACAAAGGCATTCAGAATATTGGCCTGGAAGATGCCAGAGGAGCTAGAGGTCTTGGTCAAGTCACAGAGACATAGTGGGGATCAGAGGAGGAGAAACAGGTTGTACTCAAGAGGAGGCTCTCCATTTCATGTGAGGATGAGGTCTACAAAGCAGGGAGACTGTGGTTTCTTGATGGTTCTTTGACAGCCCACAGTTCTGGTCACTGAGATCAGAACCTCCTGTCCCAAGGCCAGTCCTTCTTTTTTTTTTTTTTTTGTTTTGGCAGCAGTTACAAATGCTTTTTTTTTTTTTTTTTTTGTTTTGGCAGCAGTTACAAATGCTTTTTTTTTTTTTTGATTATACATATTTATGGGATAGAATTAACTATTAGTATTTGTGTATAGTATGTGATGATCAAATCAATATTCTTATCATATTCATCATTACAAATCATAATTATTCTTTGTGTCCCTTACCCAGTTATTCTCTAACCCCTCTCAAATTGATATTTTGAAATTTATTTTATTTATTGAATCGAAATTGATTATACATATTTTTGGGGTTCAACATTGAGATATGTTGATCAAATCAATATTACTAGCACATATATTGCTACAGATCGTAATTATTCTTTATGCCCCTTGTCCAATCTTTCCCCCTCCCCCACT
>NW_007732661.1:9385-28806 GCF_000696425.1 Galeopterus variegatus
GTTGCAGGGCCTGCTTCTGGGGAGCCCAAAGTAAAACAGGTGATAATTGTATCAGCCATTTACTAGGACCTACTCATGCCCAGGAACCTATAAAAGCTTGACATGAACCCATTGAGCCCCCAGTCACCCTGCCAGGAGTTATCCCAGCCCCATTTGACAGGTGAGGACACTGAGGCTGAGAGGCCTTGCCCAGCAGGCCAAAGCAGATAAGTTAGCATCAAGACTGGCTCTTTTTTTTTTTTTTTTTTTTGACCGGTAAGGGGATTGCAACCCTCAGCACGGTGTGGTCTGCATCACGCTCAGCCAGTGAGCACACTGGCCATCCCTATATAGGATCTGAACCCACGACCTCAGTGCTGCCAGCACCGCGCTCTCCTGAGTAAGCCACGGGGCCAGCCCAAGAGTGGCTCTTTCTACCATACTTGAGGCAATGCTCTTAAAGCAGGACCTGGAACTGGGTCTGTGCTGCCTCTGTTTCACCCCATGCTGAGGAGCCCAGTCCCTGGCAAACTAGAGGTGCTCGGTAAGCCACACCCAGTCAATAAATATTGAGTCCCCAACTGTGGCTAAATAAGTCCCCTTACATGTATTACTTAATATAGTCATTATATCAGCCCCAGGAAATGGCTATTATTATCATCCTTATTTTATGGATGAGGACCCAAGGGAGGATGTGACCCGCCCAGGGCCACATGGTCAGTACTGGATGAAGCCTGAGCCCCTTGCCAGTCTACCATAGGGAAGGATGATGGTGGCTGACAGGTGAATGAAAGAAAAGAGGAGGGAGGGGGCAAAGCTAAGGCCCACTCTGCCACCAGCTGGGTGACAACACCCAGTCCCATCTTGGAAAGTGTCTCTGTCACACACAGGGTAAATGGGTCTATTCCCTGTGAATTATCTGCTAGCTGGCAGCTCCATCCATCTGCTCATTAACGCAGTAAAAAAAATATCAAGTGAGCCTTTTGACTCCCAGTCCCTGGGGGCCCAGCTACATAACTTGGAAATGACTCTTATTAAGTCTGATCAAAGGCTCATTGTTCAGTAATTAGAAATCATGGCCTCTCTCTCCAGGCTTGAGACTCATAAACAACAGTAGAATGAGCTTTTTATTTAGGTTAGACCAAAATCCTAGACAGATCCATTTCCTCCTAATTTGCATCTCCTTGAAAAGGAGTCAATTGGGGAGAGCAGCGGGAAGCTGAGTTTTTGGTTTGGGAGACCCATCGGCTCCCGTTTCTGCAGCAGCAAGAAGTGAAGCGGGGAGTGGATATTGAAGTGAGCCTCTGAAGCAGACAGGACAAGGGCCTTAGAGACAGAGCATCAGCACCAGGGCCAGGGCTGAGCGGTTGTGGAATCCCTTGTTCTCTCATTAAGGCTCCTACAGAACTGGCCAGTGAGAAAGGGGACTGTGGTCAAGGTCTAGCCTTGAAGACAACGGATGGGGCTGACCACCCAAAGGCCCGTGAGGCCAGAAGAGGGTAGGCTGTCAGGAGGCTCATCCAGAATATTGGGTGATTCCTTCATCAGATCTGCTATGGTTTGACTGTCCCTCCAAATCCCATGTTGAAATTTAATCCCCATTGTAACAGTATTAAGAGGGGCTGGAAATCCAACTGTGGTATTTGAAGGGTGGGGCCTTTAAAAGGTGATTGGATCATGACGTCTATGCTGTCATGAAAGGATTAATCCATTCGTGGGTTAATGGATTAATGTGTTATTATGGTAGCTTTATAAGGAGAGAAAGTGAGCGTGTGAACATGCTCTTGTCCTCTCACCATGTAATGCCTTGAGCTGCTTCGAGACTCTACAAAGAGTTCTCACCAGAAGACCCTCACCAGATGCACCTCCTTGACCTTGGACTTCCCAGCCTCCAAAACCATAAGAAATAACTTTCTTTTCATTATAAACTATTTAGGCTCAGGTATTCTGTTATAAGAGACAGAAAGTGGACTAAGACAGAATCATTCAATAAATAGTTATTGAAGACGTAGTAAGTGCCAGCACTCTGATAGGCACAAGGATCAGATGGTGAATAAAAAATTCAGTGCCTGCTCTTAAAGATATCATAGGCCAGTGGGGGAAGGTGGTCCATCCTGGAGGAGAAAGTCAAGTCCAGAGTCAGAGAGGACATGGTGTACCTGGTGAAGAGGAGGAATGTGGGAGCAGAGGCCAAGCAGAGCTCACCCCCAGAGCTGAGAATAGAAATGTCTTTGTCCTGCTGCACATCTGGAAGTGCAACTGGCAGATCCAGCTGTGGCCTCTGAGCCCCATCTTTCTTCTTGTCCTCAAACTCTCATGTACTGGATGTTGGCACCCAAGAACAGGAAGTCCTAGGAAAAACAAGACAGGACAGGATGGTGAAGAGCATCCTCTACTCCAAAAAGATGCATCTGTGACTTAAAGGGAGACCACATCTTGGGAAACAGAAGCTCTGCCAAAAAGCAGGTCAGTACATAAATCATGAGTGTACGTCGGTCCCCAAGTTCTCCATAAAGCAAAGCTTTTGCCAGCTACCTTCTTTAAGGTAGTGATCTATCTGTCATTTCCCAAATGGCTGTTTCCTGGCAGCCTTCATAAATGTCCTTTGTGTCACCTAAATTTTTTCTCTTTGGCAAATAATGCAAAGTTGTGAGCTGCTGAGGTTTATTCTCCTGCTCTTAAGTTTCTGTCATGCAGAGGGGTAGGAATTCTGAACTCAAGGCAACATTGAATTCTTTCCCACAGTGATGCATCCCCTTCCTTTGATGGTCAGACAATGGACAGAGTTGACCTCAAAATTCTGATGAATATGACAATATACGAGGGTACTTCAAGAAGTTCATAGAAAGATTTGTATTATCTTTTAATTCTATTTTTCTACGAAGTACTCTCATATAATAAATCTAATCATTTCCCATGTGCCAAACATTGAGCTGGAAGCTTAAAGTTCATAGAAAGATTTGTATTATCTTTTAATTCTATTTTTCTATGAAGTACTCTCATATAATAAATCTAATCATTTCCCATGTGCCAAACATTGAGCTGGAAGCTTTCATACTTGGCTTCTAATCTTCACAAAAGCCCACTAAGGTTTGGGCTACACCCCATTTTACGGAGAAGAAAACTGAGGCCAACTGTGTGAATTGTCCCCCAATCTTTGCTTTATTTTTTATTTTTTTTAGAAGAGGGGCAGGCATTTTTAGACCAGTTTAGGTTTAGATATTCACCAGATTGGACTATTTTTTAATATGTAAAATAAAAATTTTTGCCACGAAAAACCAAAATGATGTATTAAAACTAATTTCCAGAATTGTCCAAATTACTTTTTAAACATGGTTTATTTATTTTTTCACATTTCTTTAAATGTCAATTTTTCTTTGGTAAATTGATCCAATAGACTAAATTTTTATTTTAGAACTTAGTTTGTATTTATATACCAGAATGCCCTAAACTGATGGTCATCAAGATACCTACCTCTAAGCCCTAATGGTTTATATCTTCCATTTAAAATGCATAGGTATCTTTTAATTAAGTTGTCATTCTCAAAGACATTTTGGAAAAAATAATTTTAAAACAATTAAGAATTAAACACCTACAAATTCTTCAGTCTTTGCTTTTTTTTTTTTTTTCCGGGCCGGCCCCAGTCTTTGCTTTAAACAACGATCTGTCTGACTTCACTTGTAAACACTGATCAGCAGTTGAGTATTGAGTATCTTGGGGCCCAAAAGGACTTGGGACATTTGTTTTTCAAATGTAACAGCTGGTCAGTGTTTCAGTGTTCCTAACCACCCTCCGCCCTTCATTCCCCTTAATGACTATTATTTACTGGATGTTGACTATGTACCGGGCACAACACAGCATCTCCTTTAATGCTCACAAGACTGCCAACCCAGTCATCTCACCTTAGACACACTATGCTTGAAAGATAACCTGAAACTTGGTCAAAGCAGTGGTTAGATTAGTGAAAAATCAGACATACTTCTTAGTGTTAAAATAGTTAAATAAATTATGGTTCACCCACTGGATGGGACTGTACTTAACGTTGACAGCTACTTAACGTTGGGAGGAAGAAACTAGTTTGCAACAAGCGAACACACTGAAGGGGTGATGCTAAGTTAAAAAAGAAAGGAAAGAAAGAAAACAGGCATGCACACTAGCAATGCAATCATCCAAAACAAACAAACAAATTTTTAAAAGCTCAGGGAGAAAAAAAGGACTGGAAAGAAGTATATCAAAATTCAAACTGTGGTTGTGGTGGGGCAATGGGTTTATCAATAAGGTTCAAAAATGTGTACCCGGTTAGAGTACTTGTTGAAAATTGGGGGCACGCCAAATATATTTATAATAAAGCTCTTCCACTTAAGAATTTAGAAAAAAATTTAAGAACTTATTTTTTAAAAGCTCAGGGAGAAAAAAAGGACTGGAAAGAAGTATATCAAAATTCAAACTGTGGTTGTGGTGGGGCAACGGGTTTATCAATAAGGTTCAAAAATGTGTACCCGGTTAGAGTACTTGTTGAAAATTGGGGGCACACCAAATATATTTATAATAAAGCTCTTCCACTTAAGAATTTAGAAAAAAATTTAAGAACTTATGAATGGCTTTCAGAACCCGACCTGTTGGCAAGTCTAGGCCTTGCAGTATTTTCAGAATGAGCTGGTCTTGAGGTTTCCTCAGGTCACCTGTGGTGGGGGGTGGGAGGCAGTGATGGCACAGGGCTGTGTCAAATGCCCCCTGCCCCAATAGAGGTGCCACTTCTGAAGGACACGTGGATGGCTTTGTGGCACATAGCAACACCCAGGAGCACCCTGCCCTCTCCAGGCTTTCCCAGCTGCAGGGCTGGGCTGGGCTGGGCTGGGACCCACCCACTGACTTATGGCCTCCAAGCCTGGCAAGCTACCATCCCCACTCCCCCAAATCCTCAGAGCCTCCCTGGACCCACTGACCTTATGGATCTGGAGAACAAGGTCGTAGAGCTGAATACGCTTCAGGAGAGGGAGGAGGAAGCCTTTGGCCAACTTATCTGGAAGTTGAGGCACAACATTATGAGAGATTTGTTAATAAATAGCAATTACAAATTTTTACTAAAGAATTTTGCTCTCTGCAAACTCTATACATAGTACATTCCCAGTATAAAGACTATGAGGTAGGTATGATTATTATTCCCATTTTACAGATAAGGAAACAGAGGCACAGAGTGGCCAAGTAACTTGTCCTAAGGCATGCAACTGGAAAGTGGCAGAACTGGGATTTGAAGCCAGGAATGCTGGCCCTGGGGGAACCTAAGCATTCAGCCCCAGGGCTATACAGAGGAAATGGCAGGCATGGGGCAGTTACAGTCATGATAAGAAGCTAGGGGGCACATATTCTCCACCCTCCACCCCTGTCCCACTTTCTACTGCAGCCAAATGAAGCAGCACCTCATAGAAACAGGGTTTAAGTGTTTATGCTTTACTTTTTGACTTGGGAGTTGGGCAATGGACGGGCAATGTGAATTCAGAGGTGGATTGACTGTGCCCTCTTTATTAACTTGTTCTCAGTTTTTCAGCTGGCACTTTAGGAGGTGGCGGACAGTTCCATGAGTCCTTCCTTCTCCCTTACGAAGAGGTTTCCTAAGATCCAAAGAGCTGTTCCAACCCCCAACCCTCATTAGAGCCTTGGAGGGAGATGAAACCAATTTCAACAATCCCATCTCACAGGCCATGGGAGCTCAGAGAGAAATGACTTTCCTAAGGTCACACAGCCCCAGGCAAGCTCTGCTTCCCAGCTCCAAGCCCAACTCTCTTTCCCACAAAGAGCATTGTCCACTCTTGACTTGGAAAAATCCACAGTGATTCTTACCATTGACCTTGGGGTAGAGGATGTTGAGAATGTAATAGTTGAGCAACGCCTCCAGCAGCTCCACCTGGTGGAGAATAAAAGAGGTACAGGTGACCACACAGGCCATCCTACCCACCAGTAAATGGCCACACGATCACCCTGGGGATGGGGTGGCTCTGAATGTGTTAGCATGGAAAAAGCTTGAAAAAAGAAAATTGCAGATAGATACCTACATCATGCTACTATCTTATAAAATAAAACTATTTTGAGATGCACATTTATATGTATACAAGGAAAGAGAAAAATTTTGGAAGGCTACATACCCGACTGTCTTTCCCCTAGAAAGAACATCTAGATTTTACTTAGCCCTTAGCCTTTTCTTTAGTGTTTAATATTTTTACACTAAGAATGTTTTCCTAAACCTCTTCTATAATTAAAAAAAATTAAGTAAAAACAAAATTGGTTTCCCTTCAAAAATTATGAAACAACTTTTAGCACCTACTATATGCCAGGCACAGAGCTCAGAACTTTACATATGTATCTGAATCAATCTTCACAACAAGCCCATGAAGTTCATATTAATGTCCCCATTTCACAGATAAGGAAACTGAGGCCCACAGAATGGAAGTGACTTACTGGAAACTGGGTGGCAGGGTCAGGATTTGAATCTAAATTTATCTGAATCTACAGTTCTCGCTTTTCATATTTCGTGTTCTTAAAACCCGATAGGAGAACTTTTTGTGAATCTTTCCATAGGAGTGTTCTACTTTACAGAACATCTTTACATGCCATGCACAGATAGAATATTAGTGTGTCATTATTCACTTCACTCTTTATTGTCTCCTGGGGTCCCTGTAGGCAGTGTCTCTCCCCACAGTTTATGTGTTTATTTCCACTTCGTAAGTACTTAGGGAAAGTCTGGAAAGGACGGCAGGGGTGACGGCAGCAGAGGAGACCAGCACCGCAGCGTGGCAAAAGGGAAGATGGCGACTGCATCTTACAGTCTATCCATCTCCTCCTGTGAGGAGCAGCTGCCATCACTTCACTTTCCTGCTTTCCAGAAAGCTCTTCATCGCTTCAGCCCACACTGATCTTCCCATTCTCTTTCCTCCTTGTGAAGGGGGCCATCTGCTTCACTGCTTTTTCCTCCAGGTGCAAATCACCAGTCGGTGTTGCCTCCCCAGCTTTCAATTCCTCTTGTTCTGATAACAGAGCCCCTATTTCCCCCTGGGGAACCCTCCTCTCCAATCTTAGTCCACATGGTTTGGGTGTAGCTGACCACAAATCCTGGCTCCAGGAGTGCAGATGAGACCATTTGGGCCAATTGGTCTTCCCCAACTTCTGGCCACAGTGGCTGGCATAAGAGTGAGCACATGACTAAGATTAGTCCAATGAGAGCTAGCACAGGGATTTTTTTTTAATTTTGTAGTTTTTTAATGAAATGAAACTACAGGCAATTCTAGGGTTTGCCACCAGTGGGAAGAGCATGCCTGAGAATGAAACCAACACAGAAGAAAGAAGAATGGAGAGACGGAGAGAGATTCTAATTCAAGCACCCAGATCCAGCTATGCCTGAAACCGTGTTAGGTTTTTTTGTTGTTGCTTTTTGTTTTTTAGTCATATGACCCTACACATTTCTCCTCTTTGCTTAAGACAATCTAAGAGGGCTTTCTGTCCCTTGCAGTTAAAAGAAGTGTGTCCAATAGATCCCTTAATTCTTTATCATCTTAAAATGGGGCATAACTGTTTCTTGGCCTCATGTCTTATGTTCTCGAGAGCTTCTACACTTCTCTAGGACAGATATCAGCCCTTCTCCTTTTCTATATCCTATTGTAGATGCTATATAATTGCTCAGGAAACTCCCCAAATCAATTAATATCCTAATATGTCATAAATAAAAGTAACAATAACTTACATTGAATACTCCAACTTTGGATTCTTTCAGTTCCACTCGGACCCTGTAATGAATTAGAGAAGATTCAGAGGTGTTGGCATTCTGTCCATAGGAAGCCTAAGCAATGTGGGGGTCCCCAGAAAGGAGACACTGCCTTGAGAAGGCACAGGACTAAGGGCAGGGTGGGAGAGGGCTGGTGTACAAGATGACTGAGTAACTAAAAACAATGACATACTAATACTGGGAAGACTGACGGAGGAGATGTGGGGTAGTGTGAAAGAGCTCAGTCTTTATCATTTCAGGAAGTTAATATAGCTGATGTTTAAGATTCATAGACTGAAACAAAGCAATATTAGTAAATTGTTTAGAAATTTGAAATTTGTGGGAGCAGGATCAGTGGGGCAAAAGAATTGGGCCAATTGGTGTGAAATTTGAGTTTCCTTCCCAAATCGTGGGCCCCCAACATTGCTGGCAGGATCTCATCACACCCCATCCTCAGCTACAGAGAAGCAGCTACGGCCTCCAAATGGGGCCCAGCTGAGCACCCCAGGAGGTGCTCAAGAGGCTGACTTACTTTCCTGGCATCAGGAACCCGGTGATCTTGCTGGCATTGAAGGTCAGTGCGGCAGACATATTAGTTGCCTGGAAACGCCAGTAGAAGGAAACAGGTCTACATGATAGAGGTTGTCCGGTACAGGAAGGATGACTACAAGTATCAGCTGTCTCTTTCCAACAAACGGCTCAATAAATCAAGGCAGGAAATGTGCCCACTAGACCATAGACTCCCAGAAGGCTCATTGCAGGTGCTCGATAAATAGTTGAACTTGGACTTGACCATTTTTACTTGAAATTGCTGACTGCGATAGCAGTTAAACTTTGAACAGACTATCAAGAAAATGCATAGAGTACCTATCCCTAAAAAGCTCTAAAAAGGATATTTTTTAGTTATCTCAGGGCCAAGATTTAGCCCTCGTAATAACAACAATAATAATAAATTATATTTTAATTTAAAACATTAATAAAATTTTTGATAACAGTAACAATATCAAATTTGCAGATACAGCATCTGGAAGGAATTACCCCTCTAGAGATTGACTTGTTGAGTTTCAAATCTGAAACAAGAGAGCGAAGTTCTACATCCAGTGAGTGGGGCCCCCAAAAGATGCAGAAACCCTTCTCTATTAGACAGGGTCCAACGAGGAAAAAAAAAAAATCACTCTCAGCATTTAATGCACAGGGAGTTTAATTCAGGGAATTGGTTATCCAACTAAGTGATGGAATTGCTGAGAAGCCCAAAAAGAGTTGGTGAGGCCACTCGGAGATTAGCAGAGGCAGGAGGCTGCTTCCACCCAGGCCTAGAGAAAGAAGGTGGAGTTGGGGTTACGGCAGCCACCATGGAAGAGATGTAGTCGCTGCCACAGCCTCTGCCCAAGGCAAAGAGGAAAAAACACTCTGGCTTTATTCTTCCTTCCGCCCTTCATTCTCTTGACAGTGCCTCCCATTGGCTGACCTAGCTGGAAGTCAGGATGCAAGGAAGCCTGGGAAATGTAGTCTTCAGGGGTCAGGTACAGAAACAGAGCAGAGCAAATGGGACAAAGACCCATATACCTTGCTCCCCACAGTAGCCCAGACTCACTTAGTGGGAGATACATACAGTAAACAAATAAATGTGCAAACAGCTATGTAAGTACCTTTGTAATAAATGCTGTGAAGACAAACAGCGAGAGGTCTATGGTAGACTGGGGTAAGGGCAATCAAGGGACATAATTTTAAATTGACAACTGAAGGAATAACCAGTAAGGAGTGGGGAGAAAAGCATGCAGGGAAAGGGAACAGCATTTGTGAAGGCTTTGAACCTTACCACACTGAGCTGGAAGACAAGCTCCTTGCTGGAGCTGGACTGGAGCACAAAGCCCTCAATTTCCATCTGGGGGGCCAAGGACAGGTTCCCAGCGCTGAAGTTCAGGAGTGGAGCAGAGACCATTGCTCCCTGGAGCTCCAAGTTCATGTTGGGGTACAGCCTGGCTAACTGGGAGCAAAATTAGATGATTATGTCAAGAGAAGAAAATATGCAGGCCTGCTGGGAGAGTCTTGAGGGAGTCAGATAAAGCTGAGAATGCTTTTTAGTTGATTTTACTTCCCACAAATGCTCTGTGCTTTTTTTCTCTTTACAGCATAACTAGACATCTTTCCATGCCAGACATTCAGAGTCTGCATCCCCAGCTTCATGACAGTGTTGTATTCCGTTGTGCATGGGTACTGCAATTGACCCAGCCCTAATGGGCATTGTTGTCTCCAAGGTTGTGTCATTATAATGACCACCCTGCTGAGTACCCTTGGCTAATATTTTCAGGATAACATTCCTAGTGGTGGAATTCCTGAGTCAAAGGGCAGAGATGTTTTTAAAGCTTTGGCAAGTATTGCCAAACTGTCCTCCGGAAAGGTTAGACCAATTTTTCCACTCTCCATCCCTCCCCAGGAAGCAGGTGAAAGCTATTGTTTCTCCAAGCTCATCACCCTCAGGTAACTGTTCATGCTGAGACCAGACGCAGGGTTGTTTGAAATATGACACAATTTCAAAAGATCCCACCATTTCAAAAATGCTTGCAATTTTGTGTTTCACTAGAGGAAGGTACAGAATTTAATTTGGGGCAAGAATGTTACTTTTGGGGGGAAGTTGGTTCAAGATATTTTTTTCTTAATTATAACTTACTATTTTAAATAAATGGGGTGGGAAGGGAAAAAGGAAGGAAGGATGTTGCCATTTGAGAGCACTGTTCTGCCACCATCCTCACCATGTCATCTGTGATGGAGAAGTTCAGGTGCCCTGCCTCATGATAAACCAGGCTGGCCGTGTTGAAGACATAGTCTGAGATAGCAAAGTAGACCATTTGGTTGTGTTCCTCAGGAAGGCTCATGACAGGAGCAAAGAAGGTGACCGGGGAGCGGTGATTAAGATTAAAGATTTCACCCTGGAGAGAGAAATAGTGTCCAATTGGACTTTTCAAAGTCTATCCCAGAGCTGGGCATTCAAGACAGGTAGTCACTTACACAGACTGATAAGGGGTGCTGGCTGGAGACACTGCCTGAAACTCCACCATTAAAGACATTTTCCTTTGGGTCAAAGTGTTGTGTCTCTTAATGAAAAGCTCCCCAGGAACTTTGATATAATAACCCACATGATGTACTGGCCAGCCCCTCAATGCCCCCTAGGGCCCCTCTACATCACCTAGGGCCAGCTCTGATTGACCTCACCTGCGTGGTGGTCAAGGAAAAGATGAAGGAAAGAGGCAGGAGGGGAAGTCTTAAGACCTAAGGGTTAGAAGACACCTGCTGGAGAATCTACAATTCAACGCCCTGTGCTCAACACAGCGGGAACCACTGGGGAGATAAGGACAGATCTAAAATGAGGGGGACAGGTGGCCCCAGGAATGGGCTGACCCTGAGAGAATGCTTCACTGGGGCTGGGCCCACCCAGGCCCCTGCTCCAGGACACTCACTTTAAGCATCACGTCCAGCCTCTGAGCTGTTGCCCGAGGGGCCTCCGTTAATCTGTAATCAATGCCAGCGAAACTGTCAATCTCTGTTGTGACTGTGAACAAGGACAGGGGCAGAATTAGGGCCAGATGAAGAACTTCAGCTGACAGAGAAGGGTGAGGGCTCTGGCTGACCCATACTCCCTGTGACTTCCTTCAGAGCCCCCTGCCCCTCGCCTAAAGACCCTCTACCCAGCCCAGCCCTGGGATGAAGAATTGCTCAAGAGAGAGACTCCGTGGGTTCTCTTGTCCCATCAGTCAATTAATGGTGTTGGGGGTGTTATGCTCAACCTAGGACCTCAACAGATTCCAGGGACAGACACGCACGCGCGCACACACACACACACACACACACACGCACCCACACACACACACCAAGAGGAGCCCAGGACTGGCAGACTGGTGTTGGGGGTGTTATGCTCAACCTAGGACCTCAACAGATTCCAGGGACAGACACGCACGCGCGCACACACACACACACACACGCACCCACACACACACACCAAGAGGAGCCCAGGACTGGCAGACCTGGAGCTTCAGAGGTCTAGCCACAGCTGGAACTTCATGCTGAGCCAAATAACCAGGAAGGTCAGGCACATTCAGAGGGCCCAGGAATTCCCCAACTAAGCCCTGGGTGAACGAACATTCTATGTCCCACACATTGGGCCGGGCCTCAGGTGAAGGGGGTGTCAGGAAGGAACCACATGGGGGCCCAGGGGCCAAGGCATCAGAGGACACCTCTGACAATTTGTCAGGGATTGTCCATCTAAACTTTATGTGTGCACCCTGGATCCAGGGACTCCACCTGTAGATGGTTATTCTGCAGATACACTGACACATGTGGACAGAGGCTCATGGAAGGCCCTGCAACCCTGTTTGCAATAGCAAAGGACTGGAAAGCACCTAAATGTCCATCAGCTGGGGTCTTATTAAATGAAGGAAGACATGTCCTATGATGAAATACTACACAGCTATTAAAAGAATGAGGTCTGTTACAACCACTTGAGAAAACTGTTTGGCAGGATCTGGTAATGCTGAACATATGCACATCATATGAGCCTGCAATTTCACTCCTAGGTCTACACCCAAAGACATGCAGCCATATGAATTAGAACATTCATAGCAGCACTACTAATAATGGCCTAGAACTGAAACTACCCAAATGGCCTTCAACAGTAGAATGGATAAATAAATGGAGGGACATCTACACGGTGCAATACTACACAGCAAGGAGAATGAATGAATTACGCCATATACGACAATATGGCTCAATCTCCTATTTTAAAGTTGAACAAAGAAAGATTCTGGCTCTTGAAAAATAACTTAAAATGCTGTATGATTCCATTCATGTACAAAGTGCAAAACTAATGTTTACTGGTAGAAGTTGGGATTGTGGTTGTCCTTGAGTGCTGGAAAGTGACTGAAGGGGACATGGGGGAGGGGAAATTAGGGGGCGGAGTGGGCTCTGAGAGGCCGACCTGTTCTGTTTCTTCATCTGGGAGCTGGTTACACGCATGCGCTCAGTGTGTGAAAATTCTTTAAGCTCTACACTTATGATTTGAGCACTTTTCTCTATGACACACTTCAATAAAGTTTTTTTAAATGAGGCCAATTTATGTGTCCTGATACAGAAGGATCTTGAAGACATACAAGTTAAAAAAGCAGTGGGGAACAGAGCAGTGTCGATACTATGTATACTAATATATATTCATAATTATGCATACACACATATATTTGTGAACAAAAGAATACATATATGAATGTATATTCATATGCTTATATATTTATATTTGCACATGCAAAGAAAATATCTGAAAAGATACAGCCAAAACAGAGGTTACCTCTTGGAAGAAAAATTGAAGAGAAAAAGGGACTTTTAATTTTTACTTTTTACACTTCTGTCGCATTTAATGTTTGTAAGATACATATATGCTCTTTAAAAAATTAATGGAAATAAAGTGTCCCAGGGGTGGGTGGAGCACCCTACCTGGCAGAGTTTGAAGATAAGGTTGTAGGTCGGAGGTCACCGATTTCTGGATCATTTCACAAATCTGAAAAAAATAGGAAGAGAAAGGCCGAGTTCCCCAGTTTTGGCTGGCACTGTGCACATCACTTCAGTCATGTTATTTTACACGTTCGTTCCGTGAGCACTGACTCTACAAATATTTATACATGCTCATCATGTGCTAGGTACCGAGAAAACAGAAATGATGTAGAAACAGAAAATTGTAGCCCCCATGTGGACCCCAATAGGGTCCAATTGAACTTTTCAAAGTCTATCCCCAGGCTGGACATCTGAGCTAGGTAGTCACCAGAACAGTCTGACAAGGGGCACTGGCTGGAGACACTGCCCGAAACACCACAATTAAAGACCCTTTCCTTTGGGAGGCCCTGGCCTCCCAGCATTTAGAGTTTAATAGCAGAGCTAGACAGTAACTAGAAATAGTCATGCAGATAAATGTATAGTTAGTGTAGACACTTCTTACTGGTCATCACTTCACAGGTTGGCTGTGTTGATCAGTGTTCCTCATTCCCGCTGGTGCCTGTGGAAGGCTGGAGCTCACGTCTACAGGCTACCTGTGCACTATTTGTTGCCGCCAGCTGAGTTGCATGCTCCTCAGCAGAGGAAATGTACGTTTCCAAACCTGTCTGCTCTACATGCGGTTGTAATCTCTTGAATTATTTATTATGGAAACCAATGAAATAAGACTGAGAAAAAGAGTTGTTTCTATAAAACCTAAAATAAATGCTCTGGAAAGGTGAGGTGCTAAAAAAAATGCTATTGGGGCTGGCCAGTTAGCTCGGATGGTTGGGGTACAGCCTTATAACACCAAGGTCACGAGTTTGGATCCCCATACCGGCCAGCCACCAAAAATAAATAAATGCTGTTAAATTTGGGGAAGACAACCAAAAGCACAGGAAGGGTAAAAAATCATAAAAATCTAGGATTCTACAATAGGATGGTTTTGCAAGTGTCTTTAAATTCTTATTGCAGTTAAAGAAACCAGAGCTGGAATTTGTAGCAGATCAATGCTTTATGCAGGAAAGACCAAGTGCAATGTTAATCAAGACACCATTTTCAAAGAACAGTTCGGGCCCTGCATCAAATGACAAATGGATTTCCGTTTACTGCTGTCTTAAAACATTTGGGTTCACATGTAACAATTTTCTTTGTTTATGCGTGTATGAGATTCCTCACTTTAAATAGCTCTTTAAATTAACCAGCTACCACCTATTGTGCAATGGATCCACATATACAATGAATGAGAGGGAGATGGGTGGCCTTGGCCTAGTGTAGGGGTCACAGATTGCTTCTCTGAAGAGGTGGCATCTTAAGGGCAAGGTAAAGGGTGAGCAGGCATAAACCAGGCACCAGCTTGCGGGAAAGGGCTGGGCAGGCAAGGGTTGTCTTAACCTCTCTGCAATTGCCCCAGTTTCTGGGAGAGGAGTTATAGGGGTCACAGATTGCTTCTCTGAAGAGGTGGCATCTTAAGGGCAAGGTAAAGGGTGAGCAGGCATAAACCAGGCACCAGCTTGTGGGAAAGTGCTGGGCAGGCAAGGGTTGTCTTAACCTCTCTGCAATTGCCCCAGTTTCTGGGAGAGGAGTTTAGCGAAGAGGAGCTGCCAGAGAGCAATGAAAAGGGGTGGTGGGGAGCATTCGTGGTCGACTGCAAGGGAACCAGGAAACTGTCAGATTCACCTAAGACTGTTCCCTTCTTGCTTTTCCTTCAGACAACATCCGATCACACCATCCCCAAAACCCTGAGCTTGGATGCCCCACTCCTTCAGGGACCCGAAGGATTGGGGAGGAAAAGCTTGTGATCCTAGAAACACATTAGGGTCCCCCTGGGAAGCAGGTTGGGATCTTGGTTAAGGGTGCAGCAGGAGAGTCGAACAAGCCTGGGTTCGAATCTTGCTCAGTCCCCACTGGCTGTGTGACCTCTGCAGAATCTCTCTGCTTTTCGGTTCTCACCCATGGCAAACAATGACAAGGCCAAGTGCTTCCAGGGAGTGGGGTGATGAGACAGTGAGTATATGTCACCCAGAGAGCAAGCAGTCAGTTAGTGCTTACAATTACTCTTAGCCCTGCTGGTTCAGATACACAGCGCACCCTGAGTGGGGAACTAGGAGGTCCTACACTGGGCTCTTAGTTTTCCCTGAAGATCTGTGAGGATCAGGTGAGATCTTTGTCTTTCCCAAGACACCCAGCCCCTGTAAAGCTTTTGGTATCAGCCGCTCCACCTTCCAGGAAGATCCGACCCTGACCTAGCCTCTCACCAGCAAGGCGACACTGGGCAAGTCATTCTACTTCCCAGGGCCTCCTCTGTCAAATGTGGAAATGGCACCTCCTCCGAAGGTTGAGGATAAGATTCGGTGGGACTGTGTGTATAATGTGCTTAGCTCATTATTCCTGGCCAAACCACAGGCTCAAGAAATAGCAGCCATTATTGTTATAAATAAGAATAGTTATGCAATAACATGTTCTGCATAGCATTAATTATATTAATTTATCAAAACAATGATTATCACAGTACTATATTACTATGGTAATTATAATTAATTATAGTATATTACTAATGTTATATAACATTATTACTAGTCATTATTATCACCATCATCAACAGGGGTTATAAATCAGCACAGCAATATGGCAATGGGATGCCTGAGTAGGAGGCTGGCATATTTCTCAAGTTCACTTAGACCACAGGACCCCAGAGAACCAGAAAAGAAAGAGAAATAATAGAACATAGTTTGCCACACCCTCAGTGTGGGGTCTCTCTGCTGTTCCTGCTTCAACCACGAGGGGCCTCTCAAAGCCAAACCAGAGGCTGGAGTAGAGAGTGGGGTGGGGTGGGGGGGGAAGGGTGTGTGTGTGTGTGTGTGTGTGTGTGTGTGTGTGTGTGCATCTTGTGTGTTTTCCCTTTCCTCTTTCATCACTTTCTCAGTTTCCCAGAGTCATTGCTATAGATAGAGTACCAGGTGTACAATACCTTAGAAGTGGGATTTGGGGATGAAATGAGTGTTTGGAGAAACTGAAAGTTAACATGAAACCTCTGTTTTAGCCAGAGATTACAAAACCTGGAGATGACACATAATTTCATAAACAAGGAAATCTGACACAGGGTTGCTGCCTCCCCATCCGGAGCAGGTGCTTGTGAACCTGCCTGATTCCACCTGGCCCGCGGGCTCGCTGAAGTTCCTGCCTGTTCTCTGCAGGCACCTGAATGAGGAACGATCTCCTTTCTGACCTCTGTGGAACGCAGGACCCAGTGGGGCAGTGAGCAAGGCCAAGCGGAGGCAGGGACTGCAGTCTGTTTGGCCCCTCATGTTTTACCCTTGGCCAAGCACCTAATTGGGCGGACTTTTGCCCCCAGCTTTGTCACATGTCAGCTCCATGCCTGGGTGAGTGATTTGTCCTCTCTGGACCTTGGGCCCAAGTATGTCCAGACCATCCCCTACAGCCCTGTCCAGGGCCAGAGGCCTGTGAAGACTTCAACCCATCCCTGGGTTCGGCAGATGCCCGGCAGCTGGGACCTTCTTACCTTGCTCTCCAATGTTCTTCGGAACTTGGACTCGATGTGGTTGTGGAAGAGATTCAGCAGCCACCTGGGGAGAGCAGCACAGTGCACAGTGGGCTGTCTGCCATGAACGTGAGGACACTGGGGCACCAGCAAAGCCAGGGCATGGCCTCAGGCCAGGACAGTCCCCAAAGGGAACCCTCCCCACCCCATCCTGGTGCCCTGCTGTGCCCCAGAATCCCTGGGGAGGGATGAAATGCAGAGTCCTGGCACACCCACTCTGATTCAGTGCATCTGGCTTCCCAGCCGCCAGCTGTACCCCCGTCAAGAGCTGTAGATTTGGGGGAGGGGCTCAAGAATCCATATGTTTCCTAATCAAGTAAACGGAGACTCAAGGAGATAAAATGACTTGCCCAAGGACTTTTGTATTTTTCACAAACTCTCCTTTGGCCAAAACCTTTGTGTTTCTCTAGTAGCCAAATTTCATTCACCTGACAAGGGTCCCTGAAGTCTGTGTTTTTTGTAGAAAGAACACACCAATACTCCTGGCTTGACTCTGCATCTGTTCATCTCAGCAGGTCTCCTAAAGAATTATCTTTAAGTGCCGGTGAAGTGTCCATGCATTCCACCTGGATCCTTACAGTGACCAGAGTCCAGGCCTACAGCTGCCACCAGGGGTGAAGCTGGCAGTTTCCCAATGTTGACCTACCCCAGATCTCCTGATATGTCCACCTCCACGTCATGGATGTGGGTGCTGCAGCTGGTGGCAGTGACTGTGGGTCTCCCGGAGGGCTCACTGCCCAACTGGAGGTTGACTGAAATGGTGACGCCCTTGACATCCAAGTCAAAGGAGCCTTGTAGTCTCCTGGAGGAGATAAAAGAAACAATGGTTGATTCCTAGACCAGGATCTGCCACCATTTAGGGGGAATACAGAAAGCTCAATTCTTACCCCCAAATAAGAGGAGCTGAGCAAATATCTAAGATTAATAAATAAGGCCATGAAAGATCTAGAAAAAAGCCTGGGTCCAGCATTTAGTCAGGGATAGTCAAAGGCATTTCTAGGCAAGCTCCAAGTCTCATAAGCTGTAAAGGAAATTGTTGATAAACTTGCCAGCATAGGGCCGGCCCGGTGGCGCACTGCTACAGTGCGCCACTTGAGAGCGCAGTGGCGCTTCCGCCGAGGGTTCGGATCCCACATACAGACCGGCCGCTCACTGGCTGAGCGAGGTGCGGGCGCAACACTGAGGGTTGCGATCCGTTGCTGGTCACGAAAAAAAAAAAAAGACAAAAAGGAAAAAAAAAAACTTGCCAGCATAGAAAATTAAAACCTTAGTGAACAAAATGCCATATGCAAAGTAAAAAAAAAAATTGCCTTATGAGACAGCCAAAGAGCTAATTTCCTTAATAAATGAGCTAATATGTGAGCTAACTTCCTTAATATACAAAGAACAAGCCAATACAAATCAATAAGAAAAGAATGAAACAACCCAAAAGAATAAAACATATCAAAGATATGAACAGGAAGTTCAATGACAAATAAGCATATGAAAAGTTATTAAAAATGAAAATAGCAAGGATGCCAGTGTTCACCTATTAGATCCACAAAACTTAAATGTTAATACCCAGTGCTGGTGAAGATACGGTAAACAGAAGTCCCAGACGCTGTGTTAGGGAGAGTACGTTGGCCCAAGCTTTCTGAAACACAAAGCAGTGACATCTATCCTAATTCTAGCACACATACTCTTTGTCCCAGTAATTTGACTTCTAAGCCTTTATCCTGTGGTTCTTCCTGCCAAGATATATGTGTGGGACAGCTCACTGAAGCACCATGGGTAATAATAAAAAACAAAGAAACAATCTAAATGTCCACGAGCAGCGACAGGTTGAATAAGTCGTGGGCACGCATGCTCTGCAGCCTTTGAAAACAACGAGGCAAAATGTGGTCGGTCCATACAGTGGGACGGTACTTACTCGTCAAAGGGAATGAAGCGCTAATACATGCTATAATGGATGAGCTTCAAAATATTATGCTAAATGCAAGAAGCCAAACACAAAATGTCACCTATTGTATCATCCCATTTAATATGAAATATCCAGAATAGGTAAATCCATAGAGAGAGAAGGCAGATTGGTGGTTGCCTAGCGCTGGTGGCAGGGAATTGGGGAATGACTGTTTCATGGGTATGGGGTCTTCTTTTGGGGTGATAAAAATGTTTTGGAACTAGATAGAAGTGGTGATTGCACAACATTGTGAACGTACTAAGTGCCACTGAATTGTACACTTTCAAATGGTAGATTTTATATGTGAATTTCATCTCAGTAAAAAAAAATTACATTAAAAAAAAAAGAATGAGGTAGAGCCTCATGTGCTCATATAAAGAGATCTTTAAGATACCTGGTGACAAAAGCCAGGGCAGAAAAGTGTGGCCTGATTCCTTTCATGGAAATAGAACAAAGGTGTATGTATAGGTGACATTTATACTGAGCGTCTTTCTAAAGCAGTGCCGTTCAGTAGCCATAGGATGCCACATACATAGTTTAACATTTTCTAGTAGCCACATTAAAAAGGCCAAAAGAGGGCCGGCCCGTGGCTCACTCGGGAGAGTGCGGTGCTGATAACACCAAGGCCCCGGGTTCGGATCCCATATAGGGATGGCCGGTTTGCTCACTGG